>NC_069499.1:57889015-58102641 GCF_027579735.1 Bombina bombina | reverse complement strand
CCGCCCTGTCATTTTAAGACGGATTATATTTTTTTGATTTATACTTCAGTCACCTCTGCACCTTTTAGTTTCTCCTTTTTCTTCCTGTACCTTCGGTCGAATGACTGGGGGGTGGAGCTAAGGGAGGAGCTATATAGACAGCTCTGCTGTGGTGCTCTTTGCCACTTCCTGTTAGCAGGAGGATAATATCCCACAAGTAAAGGATGAATCCCTGGACTCGTCGTACCATAGAATAAATTAATTTAACAGGTAAGCATAAATTTACTTTTTTCCTCTGGCAGAACATAGAAGAAGAATTCTGCCTGGAGTCTGATGAACTCAGCAGTTGTAACTGAGGTCCATGTTTGCTTTCCCACAAGATTGCTGAGGAGAACAGAAGAGTCTTCAGTGTGGGGAACGTTTCCTGCTGTAAGCAGCACTGAGGTATGTGCAGTCATTATTTCTGAGGAGACTGTGATGTATCAGAACTGACTGACATAATTCCCATAGAGGGAAGGGGTAAGCAGTAATTATGTTCAGTGAAAGAGGTTATTACTGTGATCCTGTATGGTTTAATGCATGGTGAGACACTGGGGCAGCCTAACGTTTTATTAGCAATCTAACATAGGTTATGGCTGGTGGTTTTTAATTTTTGGGGGTCCATATGGCTAATTCTGCACTCGTTTTTTAGTGTTTGTTATACCCACATTGCTTGTTTGGGATGTTTTTCATGCTGCGTTTGAGCTTCGCATACATCGTAGTAGATGGGCGGAGCCTGTTTTCGCGCCTCAGTTGCGCAGGTTCCTTACTCACAGGCAGTAGCATTCAGCTCCGGTTGGGCCCAAACTAATCACTATTGTACCGGAGTGATTTGCAGTGTCTTCTAACATCCCTGGGGGCAGGTAGCAGAGCTGTGGCAAGGTGCGGATAAACGTTAATAAGAGTTTTAATCAAAAAGTCATAATTTGTTTCACTGTCCAAACTTGGGGTGCAATATCCGGATGCTTTTTAGGGCAGAATTATCTAAAGATTGTGCATCTGTGTTTAATTCTTAGCGGTTTTGCAGAACTTTTGCGCTTTTTTTTTTTTTTTTAAATTTCTTAAAGACGCAGTACCGTTTTTTTGTTAAACTGTTTTATACTTTCAAATAAAGTGTTTAACTTTTCTGTGGATTTACATAGCCTGTTCAACATGTCTGACATTGAAGAAAGTCAATGCTCTATGTGTTTAGAAGCCGTTGTGGAACCCCCTCTTACATTGTGCCCCTCTTGTACTGAACGGGCCTTACACTGTAAAGGTTACATTTTAGGTAATGAACGTGTGTCTAAAGATGATGTTCAGTCTGATATGCCACCTAATTCTCCCCAAGTGTCTCAACCTTTAACGCCCGCACAAGGGACGCCAAGTACTTCTAGTGCGTCTAATTCTTTTACTTTGCAAGATATGGCTGCAGTGATGTCTACTACCCTTACAGAGGTATTGTCTTGTCTAAACTGCCAGTTTTGCAGGGTAAACGCAGTAGGCCGGGTTCTGATGTAAATGCTGAACCCTCTGATGCCCTAGTGGCTATTTCCGATACACCCTCACAGTGTTCTGATATGGGGGTCAGGGACTTTATGTCTGAGGGAGAACTTTCAGAATCAGGAAATGTATTACCTCAGATAGATTCGGACGTCTTGTCCTTTAAATTTAAACTGGAACACCTCCGTCTGTTGCTCAGGGAGGTTCTGGTGACTCTGGATGATTGTGACCCGATCACGATTCCCCCAGAAAAATTGTGTAAAATGGACAAATATTTGGAAGTACCTACTTACACAGATGTTTTTCAGGTTCCTAAGAGAATTTCGGAAATTGTTAAGAAGGAATAGGATAGACCAGGTATACCGTTTTCTCCCCCTCCCAAGGTGGAGGGAGCTATTTCTACTTTAGCTAAACGTACAACTATACCCATTGAGGACAGTTGTGCGTTTAAAGACCCTATGGATAAAAAATTGGAGGGTCTTCTAAAGAAAATTTTTGTTCACCAGGGTTTTCTCTTACAGCCTATAGCTTGCTTGGTTCCAGTAACTACTGCGGCTGCTTTTTGGTTTGACGCCCTGGAAGAGTCTCTGAAGGTTGAGACACCTTTAGAGGACATTTTAGACAGAATTAAGGCTCTTAAGCTAGCAAATTCTTTTATGACGGATGCTGCTTTTCAACTTGCAAAGTTAGCAGCGAAAAATGCAGGCTTTGCCATTGTAGCACGTAGAGCGTTATGGCTAAAGTCATGGTCGGCTGACGTATCGTCTAAATCTTAAGCTTTTGACTATTCCTTTCAAGGGTAAGACCCTATTCGTGCCTGAACTGAAGGAAATAATCTCTGACATTACTGGAGGTAAGGGTCACGCCCTACCTCAGGACAAGCCCCTCAAGATGAGGAGTAAACAAAATAATTTTCGTTCCTTTCGAAATTTTAAAGGAACATCTTCTGCTTCCCCTTCCTCCACTAAGCAGGAAGGGAACTTTGCGCAATCCAAGGCGGTCTAGAGACCTAATCAGACCTGGAATAAAGGTAAACAAGTCAAAAAGCCCGCTGCTGCTACCAAGACAGCATGAAGGGGTAGCCCCGATCCGGGACCGGATCTAGTAGGGGGCAGACTCTCTTTCTTTGCTCATGCTTGGGCAAGGGATGTACAGGATCCCTGGGCATTGGAAATTGTGGCCCAGGGCTATCAGTTGGATTTCAAAGACTTCCCCCAAGGGGAAGATTTCGTCTTTCATGATTGTCTGTGGACCAGACAAAAAGAGAGGCGTTCTTACGCTGTGTAAAAGACCTCTACACCATGGGTTTAATTTGTCCAGTTCCAGATCGGGAACAATGGCAGGGGTTCTATTCAAACCTTTTCGTGGTTCCCAAGAAAGAGGGAACTTTCAGACCGATTCTAGATCTGAAGTGTCTAAACAAGTTTCTCAGAGTCCCATCGTTCAAGATGGAGACTATTCGTACAATTCTGCCTATGATCCAGGAGGGTCAATACATGACCACGGTGGACCTGAAGGATGCGTATCTTCACATTCCTGTCCACAAGGATCACCATCAGTTCCTGCGATTTGTATTTCAGGACAAACATTATCAGTTTGTGGCTCTGCCCTTCGGGTTGGCCACGGCTCCCAGGATCTTCACAAAGGTTCTAGGGTCTCTTCTAGCGGTTCTCAGGCCGCGAGGCATAGCAGTAGCGCCCTATCTGGACGATATCCTGATTCAGGCGTCCACATTTCATCTGTCCAAATCTCACACGGACATCGTGTTGTCATTTCTGAGAATTCACGGTTGGAAAGTGAATGTAGGAAAGAGTTCACTAGTTCCACAGACCAGAGTTCCATTTTTTGGAACTCTGATAGACTCAGAAAATATGACAATATTTCTGACAGAAGTCAGAAAATCAAAGATTCTAAATACTTGCAGGGCTCTGCAGTCCATTCAGCGGCCATCAGTGGCTCAGTGTATGGAAGTCATCGGACTAATGATAGAAGCAATGGATATCATCCCGTTTGCTCGCTTTCATCTAAGACCACTACAACTGTGCATGCTCAGTCAGTGGAATGGGGATTATGCAAATTTATCTCCTCTGATAAATCTGGATCAAGAGACCAGAGACTCTCTTCGGTGGTGGTTGTCGCAGGACAATCTGTCCCAAGAGACGTGCTTCCGCAGACCATCTTGGGTAATAGTAATGAAGGACGCCAGTCTTCTGGGCTGGGTGCAGTCTGAAATTCCCTGAAGGCTCAGGGTGTGTGGACTCAGGCGGAGTCTCAATTACCAATCAATATTCTGGAACTGAGAGCGATATTCAACGTGCTGCTGGCGTGGCCTCAGTTGTCTTCGGCCAAATTCATAAGATTCCAGTCGGACAATATCACGACTGTGGCATATATCATTCATCAGGGGGGAACAAGGCGTTCTCTAGCGATGATAGAAGTATCAAAGATAATCCGATGGGCAGAGACTCACTCTTGCCATCTGTCTGCGATCTATATCCCAGGAGTAGAGAACTGGGAGGCGGATTTTCTAAGTCGTCAGACTTTTCATCCGGAGTGGGAACTCCATCCGGAGGTGTTTGCAGCCTTGATTCATTAATGGGGCACACCAGAGTTGGATCTGATGGCATCTCGACAGAATGCCAAGCTTCCACGTTAGGGGTCCAGGTCAAGGGATCCCCAGGCTGTACTGATAGATGCTCTAGCAGTACCTTGGTCGTTCAACCTGGCCTATGTGTTTCCACCTTTTCCTCTCCTTCCTCGTGTGATTGCCAGAATCAAACAGGAGAGGGCTTAGCTTCTCTGCAGCTGACTGCTTGGAGATTGAACGCTTGATTTTATCTAAACGGGTTTTCTCTGAGCCGGTCATTGATATCCTGATTCAGGCTCGCAAGCCGATCACTAGAATAATTTACCATAAGATATGGCGTAAATATCTTTATTGGTGTGAATCCAAGGGTTACTCATGGAGTAAGATCAGGATTCCAAGAAGGATTGGAGAAGGGATTATCAGCTAGTTCCTTGAAGGGACAAATTTCTGCTTTGTCAATTTTGCTTCACAAGCGTCTGGCAGATGTCCCAGATGTTCAGGCATTTTGTAAGGCTTTAATCAGAATCAAGCCTGTGTTTAAACCGATTGCTCCGCCATGGAGCTTGAATTTAGTTCTTAATGTTCTTCAAGGGGTTCCGTTTGAACCCATGCATTCCATAGATATTAAGCTGTTATCTTGGAAAGTTTTGTTTTTAGTTGCTATCTCTTCTGCTCGAAGAGTTTCTGAGCTTTCTGCATTGCAATGGTATTCCCCTTATCTTATATTCCATTCTGATAAGGTGGTTTTGCGTACTAAACCTGGATTCCTTCCTAAGGTTGTTTCAAATAAGAATATTAATCAGGAAATTGTTGTTCCTTCTCTGTGTCCTAATCCTTCTTCTAAGAAGGAGCGTCTGTTACATAACTTAGACGTGGTTCGTGCTTTGAAGTTTTACTTACAAGCAACCAAGGATTTCCGTCAAACATCTTCTCTGTTTGTTGTTTATTCTGGGAAGCGTAGAGGTCAAAAAGCTACAGCTACCTCTTTCTTTTTGGCTGAAAAGCATCATACGTTTGGCATACGAGACTGCTGGACAGCAGCCCCCTGAAAAGATTACGGCTCATTCCACTAGAGCTGTGGCTTCCACATGGGCTTTTAAACACGATGCTTCTGTTGAACAGATTTGTAAGGCTGCGACTTCGTCCTCCCTTCATACTTTTTCCAAATTTTACATATTTGATACTTTTGCTTCTTCTGAGGCTATTTGTGGGAGAAAGGTGCTTCAAGCAGTGGTGCCTTCCGTTTAGGATCCTGTCTTGTCCCTCCCTTTCATCCATGTCTTAAAGCTTTGGTATTGGTATCCCACAAGTAAAGAATGAAACCGTGGACTCGGTATATCTTGTAAAAGAAAAGGAAATTTATGCTTACCTGATAAATTGATTTCTTTTACGATATACCGAGTCCACGGCCCACCCTGTCATTTTGAGACAGGATTTATTTTTTATATAAACTTCAGTCACCTTTGCACCTTAATGGTTCTTTCCCTTTCTCTTCCTATACCTTCGGTCGAATGACGGGGTAGGATTTAGGGGAGGAGCTATATAGCAGCTCTGCTGTGGTGCTCTTTGCCACTTCCTGTTAGCAGGAGGAATATATCCCACAAGTAAAGGATGAAACCGTGGACTCGGTATATCGTAAAAGAAATCAATTTATCAGGTAAGCATAAATTTCCTTTTTTAGTGTTTTTATTGCTTCATGCAGGTGCAGTTAGCACTATGAGACTTAAGTAAATCATTTATCCATGAAAATTTAAAACGGTTTTAAAAATGCAGTTTCTTTCATGTAATTAGCAAGAGTCCATGAGCTAGTGACGTATGGGATATACATATCCTACCAGGAGGGGCAAAGTTTCCCAAACCTCAAAATGCCGTACAAATACACCCCTCACCACACCCCACAAATCAGTTTTTACAAACTTTGCCTCCTATGGAGGTGGTGAAGTAAGTTTGTGCTAGATTCTACGTTGATATGCCGCTCCGCAGCTGGTTGGAGCCCCGGTTTCCTCTCAGCGTGCAGTGAATGTCAGAGGGATGTGAGGAGAGTATTGCCTATTTGAATTCAATGATCTCCTTCTACGGGGTCTATTTCATAGGTTCTCTGTTATCGGTCGTAGAGATTCATCTCTTACCTCCCTTTTCAGATCGACGATATACTCTTATATATACCATTACCTCTACTGATTTTCGTTTCAGTACTGGTTTGGCTTTCTAAAACTTGTAGATGAGTGTCCTGGGGTAAGTAAGTCTTATTTTCTGTGACACTCTAAGCTATGGTTGGGCACTTTTTTATAAAGTTCTAAATATATGTATTCAAACATTTATTTGCCTTGACTCAGGATGTTCAACGTTCCTTATTTCAGACAGTCAGTTTCATATTTGGGATAATGCATATGAATAAATCATTTTTTTCTTACCTTAAAATTTGACTTTTTTCCCTGTGGGCTGTTAGGCTTGCGGGGGCTGAAAATGCTTCATTTTATTGCGTCATTCTTGGCGCGGACTTTTTTGGCGCAAAAAACTTTTCTGTTTCCGGCGTCATACGTGTTGCTGGAAGTTGCGTCATTTTTGACGGTTTTTTTGCGCCAAAAGTGTCGGCGTTCCGAATGTGGCGTCATTTTTGGCGCCAAAAGCATTTAGGCGCCAAATAATGTGGGCGTCTTTTTTGGCGCTAAAAAAATATGGGCGTCACTATTGTCTCCACATTATTTAAGTCTCATTATTTATTGCTTCTGGTTGCTAGAAGCTTGTTCACTGGCATTTTTTCCCATTCCTGAAACTGTCATTTAAGGAATTTGATCAATTTTGCTTTATATGTTGTTTTTTCTATTACATATTGCAAGATGTCCCACGTTAACACTGAGTCAGAAGATACTTCTGGAAAATCGCTGCCTGTTGCTGGATCTACCAAAGCTAAGTGTATCTGCTGTAAACTTATGGTATCTGTTCCTCCAGCTGTTGTTTGTACTGATTGTCATGACAAACTTGTTAATGCAGATAATATTTCCTTTAGTACTGTTACATTACCTGTTGCTGTTCCGTCAACATCTAATGCTCAGAGTGTTCCTGATAACATAAGAGATTTTGTTTCTAAATCCATTAAGAAGGCTATGTCTGTTATTCCTCCTTCTAGTAAACATAAAAAAGTCTTTTAAAACTTCTCATCTTTTCAGATGAATTTTAAATGAACATCATCATTCTGATCTCTGATAATGGTTCTTCTGGTTCAGAGGATTCTGTCTCAGAGGTTGATGCTGATAAATCTTCATATTTATTTAAACCTGGAATTTATTCGTTCTTTACTTAAAGAAGTCCTAATTGCATTAGAAATAGAGGATTCTAGTCCTCTTGATACTAAATCTAAACGTTTAGATAAGGTTTTTAAATCTCCTGTAAGTTATTCCAGAAGTTTTTCCTGTCCCTGATGCTATTTCTGAAGTAATTTCCAGGGAAGGAATAATTTGGGTAATTCATTACTCCTTCTAAACGTTTTAAGCAATTATATCCAGTGCCATCTGACAGATTAGAGTTTTGGGACAAAATCCCTAAGGTTGATGGGGCTGTCTCTACTCTTGCTAAGCGTACTACTATTCCTACGGCAGATGGTACTTCCTTTAAGGATCCTTTAGCTAGGAAAATTGAATCATTCTAAGAAAAGCTTACTTGTGTTCAGGTAATCTTCTTAGACCTGCTATATCTTTAGGCGATGTTGCTGCAGCTTCAACTTTTTGGTTAGAAGCTTTAGCGCAACAAGTAACAGATCATAATTCTCATAGCATTATTAATCTTCTTCAAACATGCTAATAATTTTATTTGTGATGCCATCTTTGATATCATTAGAGTTGATGTCAGGTATATGTCTCTAGCTATTTTAGCTAGAAGAGCTTTATGGCTTAAAACTTGGAATGCTGATATGTCTTCTAAGTCTACTCTGCTTTCACTTTCTTTCCAGGGTAATAAATTATTTGGTTCTCAGTTGGATTCTATTATCTCAACTGTTACTGGAGGGAAAGGAACTTTTTTACCACAGGATAAAAAATCTAAAGGTAAATTTAGGTCTAATAATCGTTTTCGTTTCCTTTCGTCACAACAAGGAACAAAAGCCTGATCCTTCATCCTCAGAGCGGTATCAGTTTGGAAACCATCTCAGTCTGGAATAAATCCAAGCCTTTTAGAAAACCAAAGCCAGCTCCTAAGTCCACATGAAGGTGCGGCCCTCATTCCAGCTCAGCTGGTAGGGGGCAGATTACGTTTTTTCAAAGAAATTTGGATCAATTCCGTTCACAATCTTTGGATTCAGAACATTGTTTCAGAAGGGTACAGGAATTGGCTTCAAGATAAGGCCTCCTGCAAAGAGATTTTTTCTTTCCCGTGTCCCAGTAAACCCAGCGAAGGCTCAAGCATTTCTGAATTGTGTTTCAGATCTAGAGTTGGCTGGAGTAATTATGCAGTTCCAGTTCTGGAACAGGGGCTGGGGTTTTATTCAAATCTCTTCATTGTACCAAAGAAGGAGAATTCCTTCAGACCAGTTCTGGATCTAAAAATATTGAATCGTTATGTAAGGATACCAACATTCAAAATGGTAACTGTAAGGACTATCCTGCCTTTTGTTCAGCAAGGGCATTATATGTCTACAATAGATTTACAGGATGCATATCTGCATATTCCGATTCATCCAGATCACTATCAGTTTCTGAGATTCTCTTTCCTAGACAAGCATTACCAGTTTGTGGCTCTACCGTTTGGCCTAGCAACAGCTCAAGAATTTTTACAAAGGTTCTCGGTGCCCTTCTGTCTGTAATCAGAGAACAGGGTATTGTGGTATTTCCTTATTTGGACGATATCTTGGTACTTGCTCAGTCTTCACATTTAGCAGAATCTCATACGAATCGACTTGTGTTGTTTCTTCAAGATCATGGTTGGAGGATCAATTTACCAAAAAGTTCATTGATTCCTCAGACAAGGGTAACCTTTTTAGGTTTCCAGATAGATTCAGTGTCCATGACTCTATCTTTGACAGACAAGAGACGTCTAAAATTGATATCAGCTTGTCGAAACCTTCAGTCACAATCATTCCCTTCGGTAGCCTTATGCATGGAAATTCTAGGTCTTATGACTGCTGCATCGGAAGCGATCCCCTTTGCTCGTTTTCACATGCGACCTCTTCAGCTCTGTATGCTGAACCAGTGGTGCAGGGATTACACAAAGATATCTCAATTAATATCTTTAAAACCGATTGTACGACACTCTCTGACGTGGTGGACAGATCACCATCGTTTAGTTCAGGGGGCTTCTTTTGTTCTTCCGACCTGGACTGTAATTTCAACAGATGCAAGTCTGACAGGTTGGGGAGCTGTTTGGGGGTCTCTGACAGCACAAGGGGTTTGGGAATCTCAGGAGGTGAGATTACCGATCAATATTTTGGAACTCCGTGCAATTTTCAGAGCTCTTCAGTCATGGCCTCTTCTAAAGAGAGAATCGTTCATTTGTTTTCAGACAGACAATGTCACAACTGTGGCATACATCAATCATCAAGGAGGGACTCACAGTCCTCTGGCTATGAAAGAAGTATCTCGAATTCTGGTATGGGCAGAATCCAGCTCCTGTCTCGTTTCTGCGGTTCATATCCCAGGTATAGACAATTGGGAAGCGGATTATCTCAGTCGCCAAACGTTACATCCGGGCGAATGGTCTCTTCACCCAGAGGTATTTCTTCAGATTGTTCAAATGTGGGGACTTCCAGAAATAGATCTGATGGCCTCTCATCTAAACAAGAAACTTCCCAGGTATCTGTCCAGATCCAGGGATCCTCAAGCGGAAGCAGTGGATGCATTGTCACTTCCTTGGAAGTATCATCCTGCCTATATCTTTCCGCCTCTAGTTCTTCTTCCAAGAGTAATCTCCAAGATTCTGAAGGAATGCTAGTTTGTTCTGCTGGTCCAGCATGGCCTCACAGGTTTTGGTATGCGGATCTTGTCCAGGATGGCCTCTTGCCAACCGTGGACTCTTCCGTTAAGACCAGACCTTCTGTCGCAAGGTCCTTTTTTCCATCAGGATCTCAAATCCTTAAATTTAAAGGTGTGGAGATTGAACGCTTGATTCTTAGTCAAAGAGGTTTCTCTGACTCTGTGATTAATACTATGTTACAGCTCGTAAATCCGTATCTAGGGAGATATATTATAGAGTCTGGAAGACTTATATTTCTTGGTGTCTTTCTCATCATTTTTCCTGGCATTCTTTTTAGAATTCCGAGAATTTTACAGTTTCTTCAGGATGGTTTGGATAAAGGTTTGTCTGCAAGTTCCTTGAAAGGACAAATCTCTGCTCTTTCTGTTCTTTTTCACAGAAAGATTGCTAATCTTCCTGATATTCATTGTTTTGTACAAGCTTTGGTTCGTATAAAACCTGTCATTAGTCAATTTCTCCTCCTTGGAGTTTGAATTTGGTTCTGGGGGCTCTTCAAGATCCTCCGTTTGAACCTATGCATTCATTGGACATTAAATTACTTTCTTGGAAAGTTTTGTTCTTTTGGCCATCTCTTCTGCCAGAAGAGTTTCTGAATTAATCTGCTCTTTCTTGTGAGTCTCCCTTTTCTGATTTTTCACCAGGATAAGGCGGTGTTGCGAACTTCTTTTAAATTTTTACCTAAGGTTGTGAATTCTAACAACATTAGTAGAGAAATTGTGGTTCCTTCATTATGTCCTAATCTTAAGAATTCTAAGGAGAAATCATTGCATTCTTTGGATGTAGTTAGAGCTTTGAAATATTATGTTGAAGCTACTAAGTATTTCAGAAAGACTTCTAGTCTATTTGTTATCTTTTCCGGTTCTAGGAAAGGTCAGAAGGCCTCTGCCATTTCTTTGGCATCTTGGTTGAAATCTTTAATTCATCATGCTTATGTCGAGTCGGGTAAAACTCCGCCTCAAAGGATTACAGCTCATTCTACTAGGCCAGTTTCTACTTCCTGGGCGTTTAGGAATGAAGCTTCGGTTGATCAGATTTGCAAAGCAGCAACTTGGTTCTTCTTTGCATACTTTTACTAAATTCTACCATTTTGATGTGTTTTCTTCTTCTGAAGCTGTTTTTGGTAGAAAAGTACTTCAGGCAGCTGTTTCAGTGTGAATCTTCTGCTTATATTTTCAGTTTTTTTCTTTATAAGATTTAAACTTATTTTTGGGTGTGGATTTTTTTCAGCGGAATTGGCTGTCTTTATTTTTATCCCTCCCTCTCTAGTGACTCTTGCGTGGAAGATCCACATCTTGGGTAGTTCATTATCCCATACGTCACTAGCTCATGGACTCTTGCTAATTACATGAAAGAAAACATAATTTATGTAAGAACTTACCTGATAAATTCATTTCTTTCATATTAGCAAGAGTCCATGAGGCCCACCCTTTTTCTCCAACATAGGTGTGTCCGGTCCACGGCGTCATCCTTACTTGTGGGATATTCTCTTCCCCAACAGGAAATGCAAAGAGCCCAGCAAAGCTGGTCACATGATCCCTCCTAGGCTCCGCCTACCCCAGTCATTCGCTTTGCCGTTGTACAGGCAACATCTCCACGGAGATGGCCTTAGAGTTTTTTAGTGTTTAACTGTAGTTTTTATTATTCAATCAAGAGTTTGTTATTTTAAAATAGTGCTGGTATGTACTATTTACTCAGAAACAGAAAGAGATGAAGATTTCTGTTTGTATGAGGAAAATGATTTTAGCAACCGTACTAAAATCCATGGCTGTTCCACACAGGACTGTTGAGAGGAATTAACTTCAGTTGGGGGAACAGTGAGCAGTCTCTTGCTGCTTGAGGTATGACACATTCTAACAAGACGATGTAATGCTTGGAAGCTGTTCATTTTCCCTATGGGATCGGTAAGCCTGTTTATTAAGATAGTAAATAAGGGCTTCACAAGGGCTTATTAAGACTGTAGACTTTTTCTGGGCTAAATCGATTCATTATTAACACATATTTAGCCTTGAGGAATCATTTAATCTGGGTATTTTGATAAGATTATATCGGCAGGCCACTGTTTTAGACACCCTTATTCTTAGGGGCTTTCCCAAATCATAGGCAGAGCCTCATTTTCGCGCCGGTGTTGCGCACTTGTTTTTGAGAGGCATGACATGCAGTCGCATGTGTGAGGAGCTCTGATACATAGAAAAGACTTTCTGAAGGCGTCATTTGGTATCGTATTCCCCTTTGGGCTTGGTTGGGTCTCAGCAAAGCAGATACCAGGGACTGTAAAGGGGTTAAAGTTAAAAACGGCTCCGGTTCCGTTATTTTAGGGGTTAAAGCTTCCAAATTTGGTGTGCAATACTTTTAAGGCTTTAAGACACTGTGGTGAAATTTTGGTGAATTTTGAACAATTCCTTCATACTTTTTTCGCAATTGCAGTAATAAAGTGTGTTCAGTTTAAAATTTAAAGTGACAGTAACGGTTTTATTTTAAAACGTTTTTTGTACTTTGTTATCAAGTTTATGCCTGTTTAACATGTCTGAACTACCAGATAGACTGTGTTCTGAATGTGGGGAAGCCAGAGTTCCTTCTCATTTAAATTAATGTGATTTATGTGACAATGACAATGATGCCCAAGATGATTCCTCAAGTGAGGGGAGTAAGCATGTACTGCATCATTCCCTCCTTCGTCTACACGAGTCTTGCCCACTCAGGAGGCCCCTAGTACATCTAGCGCGCCAATACTCCTTACTATGCAACAATTAACGGCTGTAATGGATAATTCATGTCAAAAACATTTTAGCCAAAATGCACACTTATCAGCGTAAGCGCGACTGCTCTGTTTTAGATACTGAAGAGCATGACGACGCTGATAATAATGGTTCTGAAGGGCCCCTAAACCAGTCTGATGGGGCCAGGGAGGTTTTGTCTGAGGGGAGGAAATTACTGATTCAGGAACATTTCTCAACAAGCTGAACCTGATGTGATTACGTTTAAATTTAAGTTGGAACATCTCCGCGCTCTGCTTAAGGAGGTATTATCCACTCTGGATGATTGTGACAATTTGGTCATCCCAGAGAAACTATGTAAAATGGACAAGTTCCTAGAGGTCCCGGGGCTCCCAGAAGCTTTTCCTATACCCAAGCGGGGTGGCGGACATTGTAAATAAAGAATGGGAAAGGCCCGGTATTCCCTTTCGTCCCTCCCCCCATATTTAAAAAATTGTTTCCTATGGTCGACCCCAGAAAGGACTTATGGCAGACAGTCCCCAAGGTCGAGGGAGCGGTTTCCACTTTAAACAAACGCACCACTATACCCATAGAAGATAGTTGTGCTTTCAAAGATCCTATGGATAAAAAAATTAGAAGGTTTACTTAAAAAGATGTTTGTTCAGCAGGGTTACCTTCTACAACCAATTTCATGCATTGTCCCTGTCGCTACAGCCGCATGTTTCTGGTTCGATGAGCTGGTAAAGGCGGTCGATAGTGATTCTCCTCCTTATGAGGAGATTATGGACAGAATCAATGCTCTCCAAATTGGCTAATTCTTTCACCCTAGACGCCACTTTGCAATTGGCTAGGTTAGCGGCTAAGAATTCTGGGTTTGCTATTGTGGCGCGCAGAGCGCTTTGGTTGAAATCTTGGTCAGCTGATGTGTCTTCCAAGAACAAGCTACTTAACATTCCTTTCAAGGGGAAAACGCTGTTTGGCCCTGACTTGAAAGAGATTATCTCTGATATCACTGGGGTAAGGGCCACGCCCTTCCTCAGGATCGGCCTTTCAAGGCCAAAAATAAACCTAATTTTCGTCCCTTTCGTAGAAACGGACCAGCGCAAAGTGCTACGTCCTCTAAGCAAGAGGGTAATACTTCTCAAGCCAAGCCAGCTTGGAGACCAATGCAAGGCTGGAACAAGGGAAAGCAGGCCAAGAAACCTGCCACTGCTACCAAGACAGCATGAATGTTGGCCCCCGATCCGGGACCGGATCTGGTGGGGGGCAGACTCTCTCTCTTCGCTCAGGCTTGGGCAAGAGTTGTTCTGGATCCTTGGGCGCTAGAAATAGTCTCCCAAGGTTATCTTCTGGAATTCAAGGGGCTTCCCCCAAGGGGAGGTTCCACAGGTCTCAGTTGTCTTCAGACCACATAAAAAGACAGGCATTCTTACGTTGTGTAGAAGACCTGTTAAAAATGGGAGTGATTCATCCTGTTCCATTAGGAGAACAAGGGATGGGGTTCTACTCCAATCTGTTCATAGTTCCCAAAAAAGAGGGAACGTTCAGACCAATCTTAGATCTCAAGATCTTAAACAAGTTTCTCAAGGTTCCATCGTTCAAAATGGAAACCCATTCGAACAATTCTTCCTTCCATCCAGGAAGGTCAATTCATGACCACGGTGGATTTAAAGGATGCGTATCTACAATTTCCTATCCACAAGGAACATCATCGGTTCCTAAGGTTCGCATTCCTGGACAAGCATTACCAGTTCGTGGCGCTTCCTTTGGATTAGCCACTGCTCAAGGATTTTCACAAAGGTACTAGGGTCCCTTCTAGCTGTGCTAAGACCAAGGGGCATTGCTGTAGTACCTTACTTGGACGACATTCTGATTCAAGCGTCGTCCCTTCCTCAAGCAAAGGCTCACACGGACATTGTCCTGGCCTTTCTCAGATCTCACGGATGGAAAGTGAACGTGGAAAAGAGTTCTCTATCTCCGTCAACAGGGTTCCCTTCTTGGGAACAATAATAGACTCCTTAGAAATGAGGATTTTTCTGACAGAGGCCAGAAAAACAAAACTTCTAGACTCTTGTCGGATACTTCATTCCGTTCCTCTTCCTTCCATAGCGCAGTGCATGGAAGTGATAGGTTGATGGTAGCGGCAATGGACATAGTTCCTTTTGCGCGCATTCATCTAAGACCCATTACAACTGTGCATGCTCAGTCAGTGGAATGGGGACTATACAAACTTGTCTCCGAGGATACAAGTAAATCAGAGGACCAGAGACTCACTCCGTTGGTGGCTGTCCCTGGACAACCTGTCACAAGGGATGACCTTCCGCAGACCAGAGTGGGTCATTGTCACGACCGACGCCAGTCTGATGGGCTGGGGCGCGGTCTGGGGATCCCTGAAAGCTCAGGGTCTTTGGTCTCGGGAAAGAATCTCTTCTACCGATAAATATTCTGGAACTGAGAGCGATATTCAATGCTCTCAAGGCTTGGCTCAGCTAGCGAGGGCCAAGTTCATACGGTTTCAATCAGACAACATGACAACTGTTGCGTACATCAACCATCAGGGGGGAACAAGGAGTTCCCTGGCGATGGAAGAAGTGACCAAAATCATTCTATGGGCGGAGTCTCACTCCTGCCACCTGTCTGCTATCCACATCCCAGGAGTGGAAAATTGGGAAGCGGATTTTCTGAGTCGTCAGACATTGCATCCGGGGGAGTGGGAACTCCATCCGGAAATCTTTGCCCAAGTCACTCAACTGTGGGGCATTCCAGACATGGATCTGATGGCCTCTCGTCAGAACTTCAAGTTCCTTGCTACGGGTCCAGATCCAGGGATCCCAAGGCGGCTCTAGTGGATGCACTAGTAGCACCTTGGACCTTCAAACTAGCTTATGTATTCCCGCCGTTTCCTCTCATCCCCAGGCTGGTAGCCAGGATCAATCAGGAGAGGGCGTCGGTGATCTTGATAGCTCCTGCGTGGCCACGCAGGACTTGGTATGCAGATCTGGTGAATATGTCATCGGCTCCACCATGGAAGCTACCTTTGAGACGAGACCTTCTTGTTCAAGGTCCGTTCGAACATCCGAATCTGGTCTCACTCCAGCTGACTGCTTGGAGATTGAACGCTTGATCTTATCGAAGCGAGGGTTCTCAGATTCTGTTATCGATACTCTTGTTCAGGCCAGAAAGCCTGTAACTAGAAAGATTTACCACAAAATTTGGAAAAAATATATCTGTTGGTGTGAATCTAAAGGATTCCCTTGGGACAAGGTTAAGATTCCTAAGATTCCAATCCTTCCTTCAAGAAGGATTGGAAAAGGATTATCTGCAAGTTCCCTGAAGGACAGATTTCTGCCTTGTCTGTGTTACTTCACAAAAAGCTGGCAGCTGTGCCAGATGTTCAAGCCTTTGTTCAGGCTCTGGTTAGAATCAAGCTGTTTACAAACCTTTGACTCCTCCTTGGAGTCTCAACTTAGTTCTTTCAGTTCTTCAGGGGGTTCCGTTTGAACCCTTACATTCCGTTGATATTAAGTTATTATCTTGGAAAGTTTTGTTTTTGGTTGCAATTTCTTCTGCTAGAAGAGTTTCAGAATTATCTGCTCTGCAGTGTTCTCCTCCTTATCTGGTGTTCCATGCAGATAAGGTGGTTTTATGTACTAAACCTGGTTTTCTTCCAAAAGTTGTTTCTAACAAAAACATTAACCAGGAGATTATCGTACCTTCTCTGTGTCCGAAACCAGTTTCAAAGAAGGAACGTTTGTTGCACAATTTGGATGTTGTTCGCGCTCTAAAATTCTATTTAGACGCTACAAAGGATTTTAGCAAACATCTTCCTTGTTTGTTGTTTATTCCGGTAAAAGGAGAGGTCAAAAAGCAACTCCCTACCTCTCTCTCTTTTTGGATTAAAAGCATCATCAGATTGGCTTACGAGACTGCCGGACGGCAGCCTCCCGAAAGAATCACGGCTCATTCCACTAGGGCTGTGGCTTCCACATGGGCCTTCAAGAACGAGGCTTCTGTTGATCAGATATGTAGGGGCAGCGACTTGGTCTTCACTGCACACTTTTACCAAATTTTACAAGTTGATACTTTTGCTTCTTCTGAGGCTATTTTTGGAGAAAGTTTTGCAAGCCGTGGTGCCCTTCCATCTAGGTGACCTGATTTGCTCCCTCCCATCATCCGTGTCCTAAAGCTTTGGTATTGGTTCCCACAAGTAAGGATGACGCCGTGGACCGGACACACCTTTGTTGGATAAAACATAATTTATGTTTACCTGATAAATTACTTTCTCCACCGGTGTGTCCGGCCCACGGCCCGCCCTGGTTTTTTAATCAGGTCTGATAATTTATTTTCTTTAACTACAGTCACCACGGTATCATATGGTTTCTCCTATGCAAATATTCCTCCTTAACGTCGGATCGAATGACTGGGGTAGGCGGAGCCTAGGAGGGATCATGTGACCAGCTTTGCTGGGCTCTTTGCCATTTCCTGTTGGGGGAAGAGAATATCCCACAAGTAAGGATGACGGCCGTGGACCGGACACACCGTTGGAGAAAGTAATTTATCAGGCTAAACATAAATTTTCTGTTTTTGTGGTGGTTATGATTTTTTTTGTATACGCACAATTATTCCAATTCCTTATATTTATGCTTCGCACTTTTTTTCTTATCACCCACTTCTTGGCAACTTCGTTAACTGATTTGTCGGGTTTGGTGAGGAGGTGTATTTGTAGGCATTTTAGAGGTTTGGGAAACTTTGCCCCTCCTGGTAGAATGTATATCCCATACGTCACTAGCTCATGGAACTCTTGATAATATGAAAAGAAATGAATTTATCAGGTAAGTTCTACAGTAAATTATGTTTTTTGAGTTTTATGGCATTTATACCTTGGACAGATGGGTACCTCAGCATAATATCTGAGGTTCAGTATGTCCTGCAATGTTTGCTAACTAATTTATTTCAATCCTGCACGCATAATGAAAAGGTGACACTTTGAAATTTAAAGAGAAAAGCACACAAAAAATGTTGCTTTTAAAATGTAAAGAGACAGTAACGTTTATCTGTTATTTTTATTAAAATAATTTCAGTTGTTTTGTTTAATTCATCCTTTGTGACTTAGGATGGAACAAACGCACACAAAAGATAATGTTACTTTAAAATTTAACGAGACAGTAACGTTTTTAATGTATCAATTTTTATTATAAATACTCCTTCTAAAGCGATTGCTGTTTAGGAGTCTGTTGACACTGGTCAATCCATGCCACGAATTTCTCCTATAGTGTCCCAAACATTTTTATGGCCCACGTGCAGTGCTCTGCGGTTCCTTGCAATTTTTATATGGAATTGCTGCACAAGACATTGCTTCTTTAATGTTAACATACTAATTGGATTTTTTCTGAACACAGAAATAAGAAGTTACTTTTAAAATTTAAAGAGACTGTAATGTTTTTTTTGTTTTTTGTTTTTTTTTTATTTCAAAAAGCTTTATTGAAAATAACAAGAAATGACAATGGCAGAAAGGTAATAGCATCTCATAAGAATCATAAAGCAGTACACTCCATTAAATCAGAATTTAGATGGCGGAAGTTAGATAACTAATGTCCGTGATCTTAGAAGGAAAACAGTTCGTGACTCCATTGAGTCTTATCCTCTGCAACCTGAGAGGGGAGTGTAGCGATGTGTACCAAACTCTGCAACATGCATCTCAAAAACAGTAACAACAATAATCAACTCAAGTGCTTTTGTGCGCACCTGTACGCTAGGGTCTGGCATGCGACATAGGGTTCAGTGCATGCCAGTAGTTAGTGAAAAGAGAAAAGGAAGGACGATAGAAAGAGAGAGAGAGAGAGAAAAAAAAAAAAAAGGGGAAGGGGGTGACCCCAGCATATGTGGGAGGGATAAGAGGGGGGGGGGGAGGAAAGAGGGAGGGAGGGGATGTTCCTTCATATCTTGTGACTTTATCTGATCAAGGGCTTCCAGATTTCCTTCATGTACTCATGTAGTTCTATTTTGTCATCCCTCATATACCTGTATCTCTCCAGAGTCAAATACCTGTCCACCCTACTTTCCCAGTCTGAATGTTGAGGTGTTTGGGTCGTTTTCCAGTATTTGGGGATTAGGGTTTTAGCACTGTTGAGCATTATATACAAGAGGTGTTTTTTGGGTTTTTCTACTAGCTTAGGGAGACCGTGGAATAATAAGAGGCTCGGATTTCTGCTCACCCTGACATTTAATTTGGAGTCAATCGTATCTAAGACAGAATTCCAAAAGGGTTGGATCAGATCGCACGTCCACCAAATGTGGATCAGAGTGCCAGATTCACCAAACCCCCTCCAGCACTTGCCATCTGATTTCTTATAGAATTTTCTAATTCTTTCTGGTGTCAAATACCAACGAGACAGATATTTATAGTTAGATTCAAGGATTCCGGCGAAGACAGATGCCTTAGTGTGGTTGTAAAATATTTTATCCCAGTCTGCATCCGTCAGTTCCCTATCCAACTCTGTGTTCCACCTTCTAACAAATGAAGGCAAGCCAACTTCTTTATGAGAAGACAGCAGGTTATACATAATTGAGATTAAGTGTCTTGGGGCGGATGGAAGTAGACAGAGTGTTTCCAACCGTGTAAATTGTCTTGTAATGTAAATTGCTTTTTTAGTAGTGCTTAAGTAGTGTTGAAGTTGTCTGTGATGATACCAAGTGAGAGGAACTCCCGATTGCTGCAATTCCTCTAGGGGTTTCAATCTCCCATCTAGGAGTAGTCTATGAAACATTGTTTGATCTAGCTGTGCCCTATTTATATTTATGTGATATGTGTTCGAAAACGGGATGTCGGGGTTGTGTGTAAATGGAGATAGTGGTGAAGGGAGGGAGGAGAATCTGTGGGTGTTCGACAGTGTCTTATCCCCATTGTGAGAAAAATTCACTAAGGAAAGGGTAATGGAAGACTATGTTTGGCCTATTTTTACTAGAGATCCAGCTCAGTGTTCCCGGGTTCTGTACTCCTAAAATCGTGCTGCGTCCAATTTGGGCCCAAGTCTATTCTATTGATGTTAGAGCACCATTCCACTTGTGTTTGAAGGTTAATTGCCTTTTTTATAATAGGAGGCATGGTATGCCCTAAACCCTCCTTTGTCTTTGGCCCAAGTATACGGTGCGTCTAGGGATTCGGGGTCTTCTACCCCCCCCAAATATATGTCTCTAGTTGTCCTTGCAACTTTCGTAAGAAGTGTATTGGGAATGGGGGTCGGCAAGGTCTGCAAATAATATAATACCCTGGGGAGGATATTCATTTTTACCACACCTATCCTACCCAGCCATGAAATTCTCTTATTTTTCCAAGCAGATAGGTCGTCTGTTATTGATTTTGACAGTTGGGGGTAGTTAGCTCCAAATAGGCCATTTGAATCTGGGGTCAGGTTGATTCCTAAATATTTAAGCGTTTGAGTTTTAATTTTAAGTTTACATATGTGCGGGATTTGACACAGCTCAGCTTGGGATAAATTTATATTTAAAATCTCAGACTTTGTGTGATTTAGGTGGAAATTAGATACTTTGCCATAGTCATCGAACTCCTTTAGAATCTCTGGAAGAGAGGTCAAAGGGTTGGAGATAGACAAAAGAACGTCGTCCGCGTAGAGCGAGACTTTGTGGTCCTGGCCACCCACCTGTATCCCAGAAATTGTATGATTGGCGCGTATCTTTTGCGCCAAGATCTCTATAGAAAGGGCAAATAACAGGGGTGAGAGTGGACAGCCCTGTCTTGTGCCATTGGTGATGTCGAAGGGTTCAGATAAAATATTATTAACTTTAACTTGGGCAGTAGGTTTCGAGTAGAGGGCCCAATATTTTTTGTATGAAAGAGTGGCTGAAATTCATTTTCGACAGGACAGCTGCAGAAAGTCCCAGCTGACCCCTGTCGAAAGGCCTTCTCCGCGTCAGTTGATATAAGCACTGAAGGGATATTATTATGTCGGGCGTAATTTACTAAGAGATTGGCTTTTATTGTGTTGTCCCTAGCCTCACGGCCGGGAACAAAACCTACTTGGTCAGGTGAAACCAAATGGGGCAAGTAGACGTTTAGTCTTGTGGCGAGGATTTTTGCGTAGATCTTCAGGTCTACATTGAGTAAGGAAATTGGCCCTGAAGTTCTCAGGGCGGTTAGGTGGCTTCCCGGGTTTTGGGATGGTGGTAACGTGTGCTAGTAACATGGTTGGGGGAAAATTTTGAGTGTGTCCAATGTCATTGAATAGGGTTGCTAAGTGTGGCGAAAGGATATCCTTAAATAATTTGTAATATTTGGCACTAAAGCCGTCAGGGCCCGGGGCTTTTACCAGTACTCAACTCCTCAATGGTTTTAGTTACCTCTTTTTACCGTGATGGGATTGTCCAGTGCCTCTCTGTCTTTATCCGACAGTGTCGGCAATGTGAGAGAACTCAAATATCTCTCGATATGGGGAAGGGGGGGGTCTCTTTCTGCCTCCGAAGTTGATACCTTCTCATCTTTTAAGTTATACAACTTCTGGTAGTAGGATCTAAGTGTTTCCGCAATTGAAGGGCTATCTACACAGGTTTGATTATGCTGATTAAAGATGGAGTGAACATGGGATTTTGATTGTTTTCTTTTTAAAGCGCGTGCCAGAAGCCTACCGGGTTTATCCCCGTATCAAAGTATGTTTGTTGCAATTGTAATGCCTTTTTTGGTGATCAATAGAATGGATATCTTGGATCTCTTTTCTGGCTTGTTGCAATATTTTGGTAGTCGCGGTGTCAGAGGGCAGTTTTTTATGTTTAATCTCTAGATCTCGGATTTTAAGGAGAAGGGTGGAGTACTTAAGTCTCAGCTGTTTGGAGTTTAGAGCTCTTTGTTTGATCAGTTCCCCCCCTCAGCACGCTCTTGTGTGCTTCCCACACTATTGGGCCTGGGACCTCCCCTGTGTTGTTGTGTTGGAAGTACTCTAATAATCTAGTCTCTATCTGCAGTTTAATTGGCTGATTGTTCAACAGGAAGTCATCAAACCTCCATATGTGGGGTCTGTCTGGGATAGAAGGCCAATTTAATTTACACAGGACAGGTGAGTGGTCCGACCATGTCATGGGGAGTATTTGGGAGTCTATAACCCCCGCCAGTGTGGACTGATCTGTAAAAAAGTAGTCCAGACGTGTGTACAGGTTGTGTGGGTGGGAAAAGAAGGTAAAGTCCCGTCTAGTGGGGTAAAGAGTGCGCCATGTATCATGAACTTCTAACTCTTCAAGTCTGGAGTTGCATTGTCTAATCACTTTTTTAGATATAGAAGCCGTAGCTCTGGACGTGTCTAGGACTGGGTCTAGAGGGAGATTGAAGTCCCCCCCAAGAATTAAAGCTCCTTTACGCAGGTCTAGGATCTTGTTGGTTAGTCTGGTCAGAAAACTGTTTTGTCCCTGATTAGGAAAGTATGTATTCACTAATGTGACGAGTCTGTTGAATAGTAGGCCTATTACAATCAGAAACCTCCCCTCAGGGTCTCTTTCTATGTGTATAGGTGAGAAAGGTGCAGAATGCTTAATCAAAATTCCGACACCGTTTTTTTTTGATGGGCCTGAGGCAAAGTATGAGGTCGGAAACTTAGGATTTGTCCAGGTCGGTTCCCTGCCCTTACGAAAATGAGTCTCCTGCATGAAGACAACGTCACTATGTGTTCTGATAGCGTCTCTAATTAAATGGGAGCGTTTTTCAGGTATGTTCAGTCCTTTGGTGTTTATGGTCAGCAAAGTGAGGGTTTGTGCCCCGTGGGATGGCATGGTGAGGGGAAAGGGGGAGGGTGAGAGAAAAAAAAAAAAAAAACCCTTAAAGGGGGAGGGAAAAAAGAGAGGAGTGTAAAGAAAGAATCAGAAAGAAGGAAAGTAAAATAGACGCAGACCCTAATGAAAGGGGACGTCCAATGTGGGCAGCAGATAGGGTATGTACTTTAGAGAGACGGCAGTGTTGTCTCTCTGTACAAAGGAGAAAGAAGGATAAAAAAGAAAAAAAGTTTTAGAGAAAGCAAAAAGTATCAAAGAGTGTGGGATAAGTATCCCCTGTGCCTGATGTGATTAGCAAATGAAAGAATAGTGAAGACGTAGAAGGATTAGAGCGTGGTCAGGGAGTGACAAGAATAGCAATAATATTATTCCCCTAGATACAACATCATCAACAACATACATATATCAAACAGTAGCTTCAACAGATTCCCTGGATAAAATTACATCCAAATAAGCCATGAGAACAACTCAAAAACAATGTAAATAAAGGAGGTTCAAGTAGGTAAACTTAGGCTAAAGATTCCAGGACAGGGGGTCTGAAGGCCTCTAGTGTAGTGTATGATCTGACCTGGTCTATTTGGAGAAAGTGTGCCTCATAAGGCTGCCACTGCAAAAGGAGGCTCAGGGAGGGAGATTACTCCCCCCATAATGAATCATAGATATTAAGGTCTAAAATTAAGGGGCCTTTGGTTACCGCTATTAGGCTGGGGTGGCATAGTTAGAGATATCTTTACAAGTATGGGATTACTATCCTGCAAACCTTTAGTTACTCATGGTTCCAATAGGCTGGTCTATAAAGACAATATACCCTGGTGGGAGAGAAAAACAAAATAAAGACAAAAAGAAAGACATATGAACCAGTTACAAGAAAAACAGTACAATATAACCATAACAAAACTTAGCTGATGTTGAAATAGGGCATATTAGAAATGTTCGGTAGGTACCAAATGAGTGTCCTGTGCAAAGTCTATTATTTGTCCCTACTTGTGGTTGGTAAATCAAGAGCACTTTGGCTGGATCCTGCTTCTTCGGGTACTGGAATGTCTACATCCAGAATATTGCAGAAATCAGAGAGGTCTGTGCGGGTTTTAAAGATGGCTTGTTTCCCATTGCGAGTGGCTATAAGCGATACGGGAAATCCCCACTTATATTGAATTTTATGGCGCTGAAGAACACTGGTAATAAACTTAAGGTCCCTTCTTTTTTGTAAGGTAATTTGGCTCAGGTCTGAGAAAACCTGGATAGGTATACCAGCATGAGTGAGATCTTTGATGGCGCGGGCCCTCTGAGCGATGATATCTTTATCTTTATAACTCAAAAACTTGACAATAATGTCCCTCGGGGGGCTTTGGGGGGGGGTTTTGGTCGGAGGGCCCGATGTGCCCTTTCTAGCATAATATCAGGGGAGCTCGGTGTTTCTTTAATGGTGCGGAAAAAGTCTTGCAGGAAGCCCTCAATGGCTGTATTATTCACAGATTCCGGCACCCCCTGATGCGTAGATTGTTCCTTCTCCCCCTATTATCTAAGTCTTCCACCCTGGTTAGGAGAAATTGGATGTCCCCTTCTTGCTCAAAAGCCCTTTGTGTATTTGAATCGGCTTGGGCCTGCAGGGTTGTCTGCTTAGTTTCTAAGGTGGTAACCTGCTGGCTGATTTGCTGGAAATCCCTTTTCAAGTCTCCAAATAAAGACCTCATTTCTGTTAGAACCACATTAATGTCTGCTTTAGAGGAGATTACATTTAAGTCACCTCTTGTTAGAGGTTCCTGTGGTTGCATGTCGGGCAGAGGACTTGGAGTAAAAGTTAGTGGGGAGGTCTGCTCTGTGTTTTCTGCAGGGGGTTGATCCGAACAAGTATTAGGTATTTTCAGAAAGTTAGTTAGACTGGTGCTTTTAATGTTTTTGTCACCTTTATTATGTTTCCTGCTAGACATGGTCACAGAGCTGTCAGAGACTAGGTTGAGAATAGCTACAGTGGCCACGTGTACTTTGCCCCAGTGTTTTAAATAACTCACAGCAAAGTTTTTCCCTGTGTACCAGCAGATGTATAAGCTTATTTGTGCAGGTCGTATTTTGGTTATTCTAGTATCTCTCTGGTGAATGCTATGAGAGGTGCTAGGTTATAAAAAATAGGGTGTTCTTTGCAGCGTGTGGGGATATTCCAATGGCCCAGTGCTATGATGTTTAGCTGAGTTACCCCGTGTATGAGGTTCTGATTGATGAGGTATACCCCTGTGTGTGCTCAAACAGGTCTCCCCTCTTACCGGTGTCTTGTCCTTTGGGTCCGCTAGCCTCTTTTGTCATTCAGCCGCTGCTGCCGTTGTTTAGGCACTGCGAGAGGAAGAGAGCCTTGCGGCCTGATCATGTGTCCGCCTTTTGTAGCGTTCGGCGGGGAGCCGCTTGATCTGTTGCCTTCCGATGTTTGCTTCAAGAGGTTATCGATATCCCGAGAATCGGGTGCAGTGAGGTGGATATCTCCGCAATATGTGAGGTAGGATGCCAGTCAGCGAGGTGCAGTGAGCGGTCCCGGTAGGCCGCAGTCTTCTGTATTATAAAAGATCCGCCAATTGCTCAAAAAGTTTTAAGGATCACATGCAGGGATTGATCACACTCCTGTATTATATTTTTAAAGATGTTCTAGGCATATTCCTTCTTGTTATTTAATTGTTATCAGGCACAGGGCTTAGGAGCCGGGAATTAAGCGACCATGTCCCTGCGTGGCCAGGCTCCGCCCCAACGACTGTAATGTTTTTTTTGTGTCAATTTTTATTAAAAAATACTTTTTTCTGAACCTTCTCCTTTTAAGGCATTTGCTGTTTGGGAGTATGTTGATGAGAGTTCAAATCCAGCTGCGGCTATGTGTTCCGCACAGCGAGTCCTCTTTCACAATTGTCACTTTATGCCACAAACCTATAGTGTCCACAAAATGTTATGGCCCACATGCAGTGCCCTGCGTTTCCTCTCATACTCCATCCGGAGTTTTCTCTGCATCTCATGCATTCTATGTTTTTCCCACGTGGAAGATAACATTACTAGAGGAATTATTTTCAAGTGTTTTAGGCGCTGGATTCAAGGAGTCGTTTCCAGCTTAGCTAAGAGAACTACTATATCCTTAGAGGATAGTTGGATTTTTCAAAGGTCCTATAGACGAAAATTAGAAAAGGGATGTACACCAGGGCTTACAATGGCATCCAGCTGTGCACTTTACTACCGTCACTAGTGCGACGGCATATTGGTTTGATGCGTTGTCTGATGTTATTAAGTCCGAAACTCCCCTGGATAAAATCCAGGATAGGATAAAGGCTTTCATATTGGCTAATTCCTTTATTTTAAATTCTTCCCTTCAAGTTATCAAAATGGGAGCATAGATTTCAGGTTTCTCTGTTCCAGCTCACAGAGCCTTTTGGTTGGAGCCTTGTTCTATGGATGTATGCTCTAAGTCTAAGCTTTTAATGATTCATTACAAGGGGAAGACCTTGTTAGAACCTGGATTGATGGAAATAATCTCCTTTGAAATTTTAAAGAATTAAAAAAAATAAAAAAAAGTAAGGATCCAAATAGTCTGCTGTTGAATCAAAGACAGCATGAAGGACATACCCCCGATTCGGGATCGGATCTTGCAGGGGGCAGACTTTCAGTCTTCGTTCGGGCTTGGGTTCGAGATGTTCAGAATTCCTGGGCATTAGAAAATAGTGTTCCAGGGATTCAAATTGGACAGGTTTCTGCTTTCAAGATTATCTGCAGAGACATCTCAGACCTGGGAATGATTGGTCCAGTTATAATACAGGTACTGGGTCTGTTGTTTTTTTTTTTTTTTTTTTTTTATACCAATCGGTTTGTGGTTCCCAAAAAAGAGGGAACCTTCAGACCACGTTTTAGATCTCAAGAGTCTAAACAGATTTTCTTAGTGTACCGTCCTTGAAGATGGCAACTATTTGTTCCATTCTTCCCTTGATCCAAGAGGGTCAATTTATGACAACTGTGGATTTTCAGGACGCATACGTGCATGTGCCATTCACAAGTTGGACAAACGCTTCCAGTTCGTGGCTCTTCCTTTCGGTCTTGCCTCAGCTCTCAGAGTTTCACGAAGACTCTGGGAGCGCTGTGGGCGGTGCTTCGGTTACGGGGCATTGCAGTAACGTCCTATCTGGACGACATTCTAGTCCAGGCGGCATCCTTACAGCTAGCAAGATTTCACACAGACTTGGTGTTTTCCTTCCCGTGGTCTTTCGGGTGGAAGAAAATTTTGGAAAAGAGTTCCTTAGTCCCATGCACAAGGGTAACTTTCTTGGGAACCATTAAAGATTCCATATCAGTTAAGGTTTTTCTGACGGAAGGTCAGGAAATCAGAGATTATCGGTACTTGTTTAGTCCACTCCTCGGCTTTCAGTGGCACAGTGCATGGAGGTAATCGGTCTGATGGTGGCGGCAATGGACATCATCCCGTTTGCTTGGTTCCATCTCAGACCATCTGCAGTTTCAGAATGCTCAGGCAATGGATCGGAGATTATACAGATTAATCTCCTCGAATACTACTGGAGCAGGAGACAAGGGATTCTCTTCGATGGTGGGGGTCTCTGGATTATCTCTCCCAGGGAACCTGCTTTCGCAGACCATCTTGGGTATTTGTGTCAACAGACGCCAGCCTTCTAGGGTGGAGAGCAGTCTGGGGCTCCCTAAGGGCTCAGGGGGTTTGGACTCAGCCAGAGTCGTATCTTCCTATAAACTTTCTGGAGCTAAGAACAATCTACTATGTTCTTCTGGCCTGGCCTCAGTTAGCCTCAGTCCAGTTTATCAGGTTCCAGTCGATCAACATGACGTCAGTGGTTTACATCAATCATCAGGGAGTAACGAGGAATTCCTTAGCGATGACAGAGGTATCCAAAATAAGTCAGTGGGCGGAGGCCCATTCTTGCTGCCTGTTGGCGAGCTACATCCCAGGGGTGGAACATTTGGGAGGCGGATTTCCTGCGCAGGCAGTCCTCTCATCCAGGGGAGTGGAAACTCCATCCGGAAGTGTTCTCCAGTTTTTGCCTCCGTTTGCCTTTCTTCTTCGGGCTATTGCTCAAATCTAGCAGGAGAGTGCTTTGGTGATCCTCATAGCACCGACTTCGCCTTGTGGGATTTGGTATACAGATGGACATGTTATCTCTACCATCTTGGAGGCTTCTGTTGAGGAAGGACCTTCTAATTCATGGGCTCCTCCTTCACCCAAATCTGGTTTATCTCAGGCCTTGGTCAGGATCAGGCCTGTGTTCATACAGTTACTCCTCCATAGAGTCTGATTTTAGTTTTCAGAGTTCTTCAAGGGGCTCCGTTTGAGCCTATTCTTTCCTTTAGATATTGAGTTATCTTGGAAAGTTTTTTCTTGTTGCTATTTCTTCTGATCGTAGAGTGTCGGTGCTCTCTGCATTTCAGTATGAGTCTCCTTATTCTTCTTACATTCAGATAAGGTAGTTTTACGTTCTAGCTTAGGATTTTTATATCAGACGGGGTGTTAAGTTCCCGGATATTGTTTGTTTAAACAATTGTTGGCTCGGATCTGTTTTCTCCCTGATGCTTCCGGTTGCTGAGGCTTCACTCAGTGTTTTCCTTTGTGGAATTGTTGTCAGACTTTTGGGCTCTAGGGCTGGTTTGGGGTTCCCCAGTTCCTGGGAACTTAGGCTATGTCCTTTTACTTTGCCAAATTGACCTGGTCACGGTTGGGCAGGTTGTCTGAGTGCTGATGCTCATTGGGCTGGACTTACACCTTTATTGTCGGTTTCCCTTGGTCAGCTTTCTGTGGTAACCTTATGGATTCACTGCTCTGCAGGCGAATGGGTTTGCAGTGTCGCTGCTGCAGCTATGGCACATTGGATGGGTGTTAGCATGCTTGTTCCTTAGGGGGATTCCTTCTAAGTTCATCTGCGTTGGATATTGATCTCTCATTTAGCCTGTGGCTTTGTGTCTTGTGGGCAGGTGCTCTGTCTTTTTGGCCCCATCCCTTTTCTTAGGGTGGGGGCTTATTCTCCTTCTTATGAAGGTGTGGTCCTTTTTCTAGAGATTCTCTTGGATTCAGGAGGTTGGAACTGAGAGTTAACCTTTCAGAGAGGGGTGTTTTTCTCTGGGTTGTTACGTTCCATCTGGAGTCTTGCTGGCTCAGTGTCGAGACTATGGTGGTCCTTTTGTTAGATTCCTTTGCGTCTACGGCCTTATCGTCTGTTTCTAAAAATTTGGGTTGGCACCCGTGCTCTGTTGGGATGGCTGTGGCCATTCTTCTGCTTGTTTTTGAGCTGGTGTTGGGGTTCTTCTGTTCTGTTTTTAAGACCTACCGATGCTTGGGCTGGCCCGGTTGGGAGTGGGTTCTGAGATGCGTTGCCATCTTCAGGATCTAGGTTGGCATTGTAGCTAGTTCCCTGGGTTTACACGCTGAGAGTCCCGGGTTACCATTCACCTTTGGGTTCTGGGTGTAACTTCTTTCTCTCTCTTGGGGGTGCAGTGGGTCTCGTTGAGGTTATGTGCTCCCCTTTTGGAGCCCTGTGTGTAGGTCTAGCAGCTTTGATTGCCTGGGAGTGTGCCCTCTGTCTGGGATTTCTCCTTTTGCAATCTGTTCTCTTGCTGGCCGTTTTTTACTTCTAAGGAAGAATTCTTCTGTGTCATCCTAATGATGGCTGCTTGTTCTTGAATCAGGATTTTTTGTTCTGGGTCTGTTACACATTCTTTTTTGTCTGAATACTATAGTATTCTTAGTTCTGACGATGTGAGGACTCCGTCTTCAGTCTTTCTGTGCTTTAGCTTGATGTGAGAGAAAGGTTTCTCTGTTTTGAGGCCCGGTCCTAAACCTCTGGTTTCTGCTTGGTCTGGGCCTAGCCTCGTCTGTCAGGACCCATTTGGGTCTTTGTAAACTTGGCTCGCTATTGGGGGTTTTCTTTTTATGGATTTTGTGATGACCTTTCGGTTTCCCTTCGGTTCTTTTTTGCCTTATCCCTTGGTGAGGGACCGCCTGTTGCACGACGGTGTCTCCTGGAGGACTGTTAGCTCAGTTGAGTCCGATTTTCAGACGAGTCAGGGTTTTTGTTGGGTTGTGGTTTCCGGCTTGGTGCCGCCTATTGTACACTCCCATTTTGGCATTCAGTGTCCTCTTTAGCTTGGGTATTGTTTTCCCAAAAGTAATGAATGCAGCTGTGGACTCTATCCAATTAGGAAGCAAATCATAAATTATGCTTACCTGATAATTTCAATTTCTTCCGTTGGAAAGAGTCCACAGCTCCCCACCCTTCTTTCTACGTGGGGTGTCTTTTTATTCTTCTGGCATCTTTTTTCACCCTGATATTTCTTCTACTGTTCCTTGTTCCTCTGCAGAATGACTGGTGTATGAGGGAAGTAGGAGGAGTATTTAAGCCTTTGGCTGGGGTGTCTTTGCCTCCTCCTGGTGGCCAGGTTCTTATTTCCCAAAAGTAATGAATGCAGCTGTGGACTCTTTCCAACGGAAGAAAAGGAAATTATCAGGTAAGCATAATTTATTTTTTTCTTTTCAATTCCAATAGGAGGAACTTAATTGGGGAAAATCTTATTACATTCAGATCAAAAGGATTAAAGAGGTAGATAATACATGAAAAGTTTCCTTGCCACTTTGTTTTTGTAAATGTGTGCGTGTGTGTGTATATATATATATGTATGTGTGTGTGTGTATATATATATATATATGTGTGTGTGTGTGTGTGTGTGTGTGTGTGTATATATATATATATATTTATTTATTTTTTTACTTATGTATATTTTTAGGTTGCTGCTTTGTATGAAGAATTGAAAATACGGATTTCTCAATTTAATATGCACATTACTCAAAGACAAGCTGTAGATGAAGATTACAAATTCAAGCAAAATTTTATTCTTCAGGTATATTACTGTGTTCTTTATTGAATTACATTTGAAGAGTTTTATGGTTGCTCAACCTAGCTGTGCAAGGTAAAAGAGCTTATTACTTTGGGGCAATGCCCCGCAAAAGGCACTTTTATGGGCTATTTGTAATTTAGTATAGGGTAGGGAATTTTTTTATTTTGGGGGGCTATTTTATTAGGGGAATTAGATTAGGTGTAATTAGTTTAAAAATTTGTCATTTCTTTTTTATTTTCTGTAATTTAGTGTGTTTTTTTTTCGTAATTTATTATTTATTTATTATCATAGTTTATTTAATTTAATTGTAATTAATTGTAGTTAGTTTAGGTAATTAATTTAATTATAGTGTAGTGTTAGGTTAGGGTTTATTTTACAGGTAAATTTGTACTTATTTCTCTTGTAAGGTGTATCCAGTCCACGGGTTCATCCATTACATGTGGGATATTCTGCTTCCCAACAGGAAGTTGCAAGAGGACACCCACAGCAGAGCTGTCTATATAGCTCCTCCCCTAACCCCCACCTCCAGTCATTCTCTTGCAACTCTCGACAAGATAGGAAGTATCAAGTGATATGTGGTGACTTAGTGTAGTTTTACCTTCAATCAAGAGTTTGTTATTTTTAAACGGTACCGGCTTTGTACTGTTTTACTCTCAGGCAGAAATTAGAAGAAGAATTCTGCCTGGAGGTTGATGATCTTAGCGGTTTGTAACTAAGGTCCATTGCTGTTCTCACACATAACTGAAGAGTATGGGAAAACTTCAGTTGGGGGAACGGTCTGCAGATTACCTGCTTTGAGGTATGTTCAGTATTTTTATTTCTAGAGAGATGAATAAAAGTTCTAGAAAATGCTGACAGAGCCTTGTGTATTTGAGGTAAGCTAGATGCAGTGATTTAACGACTGGGATCATGCTTACAAAACAGGGTAATACTCATGTTAATACAGGTGGCCCTCGGTTTACAACGGTTCAATTTGCGCCGTTTCAGAATAACGCCCTTTTTTTTTGCTATTGAAAAGCATTGACTGCTATTGAAAGCATTAGCACATGAATACATTAAAATAGCCAGTAGGTGGAGCTGTCAGCTTGTGTTGCAGCAAACACATGCAAAGAAAAGCAAGCCAGACATGATCAATGGATCAGCTTTCAAAGAAATAAGATCTAGCAGCCCTTCCCTTAGCGGCAGACTCAATGCAGAGAACTGTTTGCAGAAAAAGGCAAGTAAGAAACATTTTTGTTCATTAAACTTAGTTTGATGATGATACAGTCTGTTGTGTGATTAAACACAGGCAGGCTGAAATCAGTGTATAACCAGATCTGAGCAATGGAGCCGTTTTTTTAAAGGAACAAGATCTAGCAGCCACTTCCCTTAGCTGCAGAAAAATGCAAGTAAAAAAACATTTTTCTTCATTAAACTTAGTTTGATTATGATACAGTCTGTTGTGTGATTATTATTTTTTTTTTTCATGAAACTTAGATTGATGATGATACAGTCTGTGTTTGTGTGATAATTTTATTAAGTGTGGTTTAGGAAATGTTTTTGTTCATAAAACTTAGTTTGATGATGATACAATCTATTTTATTAGGTTAATAATGCTGTTTCACATTTATAGTATTCATTTCAAAGCTTTAAAAATAATGTATTAGGTGTTACTTATGTCAATTTTGAGAGGGGTCTGGAACCTAACTCCCTCACTTCCCATTGACTTACATTATAAACTGGGTTTCAATTTACAACGGTTTCGATTTACAACCATTCCTTCTGGAACCTAACCCCGGCGTAAACTGAGGGCTACCTGTACTCATATTACTTAGAGACAAAACGTTTTCATGTTTCATAAATAGGACGTTTTTTTCTCTGAGGGAGATAAGTCTTTTCTTGGGGCCTAGTTTTCCACATGGCTAGTTAGATACTCCTAGGAGTATTTTCTTAAGGCCCCTCTGACATCCAGTACATGGTGGGAGGGGCCTATTTTCACGCTCTAGATGCTCAGTTTCCTTCAGAGTGAGACATCCAGCTTCCCTAGAGGAGTCCTCTGGCATCTGAGGACCATTATAGAGGGTTTATTTCTTCCCTAGATTGTATTTGAGGGCAGGTAGGAGCCTCAGCAGAGCTGTGGCAAGTTGCTTAACTGTCCTTTACCGGTGGTTGACGTTTTTTAACCCCTTAACGACCAACAACGTATGGGGTACGTCCTGCAAAAAAATGCAGTTAATGACCAAGGACGTACCCCGTACGTCGTTGGTCTTTGAAAGCAGTGGAAGTAATCCTGATCACTTCCAACTGCTTTCATGTTATAGCAGTGATGCCTCCATATTGAGGCATCCTGCTATAACATTTTTTTAGCCGTCCGATGCAGAGAGAGCCACCCTGTGGCCCTCTCTGCATCGGCCATCAATGGCCATGTTCGTTGGTGGGTGGGAGCTGATCTAGGGAGGCGGGTGGGCGGCCATTGGTGGGAAGGGGGGCGGGATCGAGTGCGCGGGTGCGCGCGCGTGCGCGGGAGCGGGTGCGCGCGCGTGCGCGGGCGTGCCGCGCGCGGGGGGTGGGAAACCTACACTATGGAACAACAGGGGTACTTGGTGGGAGAGAGGGTGGCATCATAAAACATTTTAACGATCTGGGAGGGTGGGAGATTGGGGGTTGAGGGGGGGCAGCTACATAATTGAGGGGGGGCAGCTAAATAATAAAATAAAAAAAAATTGATAAAAAAACATTTGAGTTCAAAACTGGGTACTGGCAGACAGCTGCCAGTACCCAATATGGCGCATAATAAGGCAGAGAGGGGGGTTAGAGAGCTGTTTGGGGGGGATCAGGGAGGTTGGGGGCTAAGGGGGGATCCTACAGAGCAGAATTATTATTGTTTTTTTTTTTTTAAATCCCCAAAAAACTCTTATTTTAGTACTGGCAGACTTACTGCCAGTACTTAAGATGGCGGGGACAATTGTGGGGTGGGGGAGGGAAGAGAGCTGTTTGGGAGGGATCAGGGGGTGTGATGTGTCATGTGGGAGGTTGATACCTACACTAAAGCTAAAATTAACCCTACAAGCTCCCTACAAGCTCCCTAATTAACCCCTTCAATGCTGGGCATTATACACGTGTGGTGCGCAACGGCATTTAGCTGCCTTCTAATTACCAAAAAGCAAAGCCAAAGCCATATATGTCTGCTATTTCTGAACAAAGGGGATCCCAGAGAAGCTTTTACAACAATGTATGCCATAATTGCACAAGCTGTTTGTAAATAATTTCAGTGAGAAACCTAAAATTGTGAAAAATGTAACGCTTTTTTTTATTTGTTCGCATTTGGCGGTGAAATGGTGGCATGAAATATACCAAAATGGACCTAGATCAATACTTTGGGTTGTCTACTACATTATACTAAAGCTAAAATTAACCCTACAAGCTCCCTACAAGCTCCCTAATTAACCCCTTCAATGCTGGGCATAATACACGTGTGGTGCGCAGTGGCATTTAGCGGCCTTCTAAATACCAAAAAGCAATGCCAAAGCCATAAATGTCTGCTATTTCTGAACAAAGGGGATCCCAGAGAAGCATTTACAACCATTTATGCCATAATTGCACAAGTTGTTTGTAAATAATTTTCAGTGAGAAACCTAAAGTTTGTGAAACAATTTGTGAAAAAGTGAACAATTTTTTTTATTTGATCGCATTTGGTAGTGAAATGGTTGCATGAAATATACTAAAATGGGCCTAGATCAATACTTTGGGATGTCTTCTAAAAAAAAATATATACATGTCAAGGGATATTCAGGTATTCCTGAAAGATATCAGTGTCCCAATGTAACTAGCGCTAATTTTGAAAAAAAGTGGTTTGGAAATAGCAAAGTGCTACTTGTATTTATTTCCCTATAACTTGCAAAAAAAACAAAGAACATGTAAACATTGGGTATTTCTAAACTCAGGACAAAATTTAGAAACTATTTAGCATGGGTGTTTTTTGGTGGTTATAGATGTGTAACAGATTTTGGGGTTCAAAGTTAGAAAAAGTGTGTTTTTTTCCTCATATTTTATAATTTTTTTTATAGTAAATTATAAGATATGATGAAAATAATGGTATCTTTAGAAAGTCCATTTAATGGCGAGAAAAACGGTATATAATATGTGTGGGTACAGTAAATGAGTAAGCGGAAAATTACAGCTAAACACAAACACTGCAGAAATGTAAAAATAGCCTTGGTCCCAAATGGACAGAAAATGGAAAAGTGCTGTGGTCCTTAAGGGGTTAAATCCGGTTTGGGTGCTAAGGTGTTAATCATCCATTTGCAAGTGGGTGCAATGTTGCTTTAGTCCCTTACACACACTGTAAAAATTTCGAAAACTTTACTATATTTTTACACTGTTTTGCAGTTTAAGTGCTAGTTTTTTTTCTCTTAAAGGCACGGTAACGTTTTTGTTTAATTGCTGTTTCACATTTATTAAAGTGTTTTCCAAGCTTGCTTGTCTCATTACTAGTCTGTTAAACGTGTCTGACATAGAGGAAACTCCTTGTTCAATATGTTTGGAAGCCATTGTGGAACCCCCTCTTAGAATGTGTACCAAATGTACTGAAATTTCTATAAACTATAAAGACCATATTATGGCGCTTAAAGATTTATCTCCAGAGGATTCTCTGACTGAAAAAAGGGAGATTATGCCATCTAGCTCTCCCCACGTGTCAGAACCTAAAACTCCCGCTCAAGTGACGCCAAGTACATCTAGCGCGTCTAATTGTTTTACCTTACAGGACATGGCGGCAGTTATGAATGCTACCCTCTCAGAGGTATTGTCCAAACTGCCCGGGTTACAAGGAAAGCGAGACAGCTCTCGGGCTAGAACAAATACAGAGCTTTCTGACGCTTTAATACCTGTGTCCGATATACCCTTACAATACTCAGAAGCCGAGGCAGGAGAGCTTCTATCTGTAGGTGACATTTCAGATTCAGGGAAGGCGTTGCTTCAGTCTGATTCTGAAATGACAGCATTTAAATTTAAGCTCGAACACCTCCGCTTATTGCTTAGGGAGGTTTTAGCGACTCTGGATGACTGTGAACCCATTGTAGTTCCAGAGAAATTGTGTAAGATGGACAAATACTTTGCAGTGCCTGTTTACACTGATGTTTTTCCAGTCCCTAAGAGGTTTTCGGAAATTATTACTAAGGAATGGGATAGACCAGGTGTGCCGTTCTCTCCCCCTCCTGCTTTTAAAAAGATGTTTCCCATAGATGTCGCCATACGGGACTCGTGGCAGACGGTCCCTAAGGTGGAGGGAGCAGTCTCTACCCTAGCTAAGTGTACAACTATTCCCGTCTAGGACAGTTGTGCTTTCCTAGATCCTATGGATAAAAAATAAATTGGAGGGTCTCCTTAAGACAATTTTTATACATCAAGATTTTATTCTCCAGCCTCTTGCATGCATTGCCCCAGTTACTGCTGCAGCGGCTTTTTGGTTCGAGTCTCTTGAGGAGGCTTTACAGGTGGAGACCCCGTTAGATGATATTTTAGACAGGATTAAAGCTCTTAAGTTAGCTAATTCCTTTACCTCTGACGCCGTTTTTCATTTAACCAAGCTAACGGCTAAGAATTCAGGTTTTGCCATTCTGGCGCGTAGGGCGCTATGGCTTAAGTCCTGGTCAGCAGACGTTACTTCAAAGTCTAAGCTTCTTAACATCCCCTTCAAGGGACAGACCCTATTCGGGCCTGGTCTGAAGGAGATCATTTCTGATATTACTGGAGGAAAAGGTCACGCCCTTCCTCAGGATAGGTCCAATAAGTTAAGGACCAAACAGAATAAGTTTTGTTCCTTTCGAAACTTCAAGAGTGGCGCAGCTTCAGCTTCCTCTAATGCAAAACAAGAGGGAAATTTCTCTTGTAAAGGTGTATCCAGTCCACGGGTTCATCCATTACTTGTGGGATATTCTCCTTCCCAACAGGAAGTTGCAAGAGGACACCCACAGCAGAGCTGTTCATATAGCTCCTCACCTAACTGCCACCCCCAGTCATTCTCTTGCAACTCTCGACAAGAAAGGAAGTATCAAGAGATATGTGGTGACTTAGTGTAGTTTTTACCTTCAATCAAGAGTTTGTTATTTTTAAACGGTACCGGCGTTGTACTGTTTTACTCTCAGGCAGAAATTGGAAGAAGAATCTGCCTGGAGGTTGATGATCTTAGCGGTTTGTAACTAAGGTCCATTGCTGTTCTCACACATAACTGAAGAGTATGGAAAGAAAACTTCAGTTGGGGGGACGGTTTGCAGATCACCTGCTTTGAGGTATGTTCAGTATATTTTTTTTCTAGAGAGATAAGGTCTAGAAAATGCTGACAATGCCTGGTATATTTGAGGTAAGCCTGATACAGTGATTTAACAACGACTGGGATCATGCTTACAAGATAAGGGTAATATTCATGTTAACTCTCATATTAATTAGTGTAAAAACGTTTGCATAACTTACAGAAAAAACGTTTTTTCTCTGAGAGTGATAAATCTTTATTTGGGGCCTAGTTTTCCACATTGCTTGTTAGATTACTCCTAGGAGTACTTTTTTAAGGCCCTCTGACATTGAGTGCATGGTGGGAGGGGCCTATTTTCGCGCACTTTATGCGCAGTTTAAATTCAGACTGAGATATCCAGCTTCCCTAAAGGAGTCCTCTGGCATCTAGGACCACTATAGAGGGTTTTTTTTCCTACAAAAATCGTTGTTTAAGGGCAGGTAGGAACAACAGCAGAGCTGTGGCAGTGTGTTTGACTGTTTTTTAACGGTTTTACCGTTTTTCTAATCCGGTTTGGGGCCTAAGGGGTTAATCATCCATTTGCAAGTGGGTGCAATGCTGCTTTAGTCTCTTATACACACTGTAAATATTTCGTAGAGTTTACTACTTTTTAACACTGTTTTGCAGTTTATGTGGTAGTTTTTTTCTCTTAAAGGCACAGTACCGTTTTTGTTTAATTGCTTTTTCACATTTTTTAAAGTGTTTTCCAAGCTTGCTGGTCTCATTACTAGTCTGTTAAACATGTCTGACATAGAGGAAACTCCTTGTTCGTTATGTTTAGAAGCCATTGTGGAACCCCCTCTTAGAATGTGTACCAAATGCACTGACCTTTCTATAAGTTATAAAGACCATATTATGGGTTTTAAAGATTTATCACCAGAGGTTTCTCAGACTGACAAAAGTGAGGTTAAACCACCTAGCTCTCCCAATGTGTCAGAACCTATATCTCCTGCGCAAGTGACGCCAAGTACATCTGGCGCGTCCAATGCGTTTACTTTACAAGACATGGCAGAGGTATTGTCCAAACTGCCAGGGTTATAAGGAAAGCGAGACAGCTCTGGGGCTAGAACAAATACAGAGCTTTCTGACGCTTTAGTAGCTATGTCTGATATACCCTCACAATGTACAGAAGCCGAAGCAGGAGAGCTTCTATCTGTGGGTGACATTTCTGATTCAGGGAAGGCTTTACTTCAGTCTGACTCTGAAATGACAACATTTAAATTTAAGCTTGAACACCTCCGCTTGTTGCTCAGGGAGGTTTTAGCAACTCTGGATGACTGTGACACCATTGTAGTCCCAGAGAAATTGTGTAAAATGGACAAATACTTTGCAGTCCCTGTTTACACTGATGTTTTTCCAATCCCTAAGAGGTTTTCAGAAATTATTACGAAGGAATGGGATAGACCAGGTGTACCGTTCTCTCCCCCTCCTGCTTTTAAAAAGATGTTTCCCATAGATGCCGCTACACGGGACTCGTGGCAGATGGTCCCTAAGGTGGAGGGAGCAGTCTCTACCCTAGCTAAGCGTACAACTATCCCCGTCGAGGACAGTTGTGCTTTCCTAGATCCAATGGATAAAAAATTAGAGGGTTTCCTTAAGAAAATCTTTATACAACAAGGTTTTATTCTCCAGCCTCTTGCATGCATTGCCCCAGTCACTACTGCAGCGGCTTTCTGGTTCGAGTCTCTTGAAGAGGCTCTACAGGTGGAGACCCCGTCGGATGATATCCTAGACAGGCTTAAAGCTCTTAAGTTAGCCAATTTATTTATTTCTGACGCCGTTTTTCATTTAACAAAGCTAACGGCTAAGAATTCAGGTTTTGCCATTCAGGCGCATAGGGCGCTATGGCTTAAATCCTGATCAGCTGACGTTACTTCAAAGTCTAAGCTTCTCAACATCCCCTTCAAAGGGCAAGACCCCTATTCGGGCCTGGACTGAAGGATATAATTTCTGATATTACTGGAGGAAAAGGCCACGTCCTTCCCCAGGATAGGTCCAACAAATTAAGGACCAAACAGACTAATTTTCGTTCCTTTCGAAACTTCAAGAGTGGCGCAGCTTCAACTTCCTCTACTACAAAACAAGAAGGAAATTTTGCCCAGTCCAAGCCAGTCTGGAGACCTAACCAGGCTTGGAACAAGGGAAAGCAGGCCAAAAAACCTGCTGCTGTCTCTGACAGCATGAAGGAGTAGCCCCCGATCCGGGACCGGATCTAGCTAGGGGCAGACTTTCTCTCTTCGCCCAGGCTTGGGCAAGAGATGTCCCAGAATCCCTGGGCTCTGGAGATTGTTTCCCAGGGATATCTTCTGGATTTCAAAGCCTCATCTCCAAAGGGGAGATTTCATCTCTCACAATTATCTGCAAACCAGATAAGGAGAGAGGCATGCTTATGTTGCGTTCAAGACCTTCTGGTTATGGGAGTGATCCACCCAGTTCCAAGGGAGGAACAGGGGCAAGGATTCTATTCATATCTGTTTATAGTTCCCAAAAAAGAGGGAACTTTCAGACCAATCTTGGATCTCAAGATCCTAAACAAATTTCTCAGGGTCCCATCCTTTAAGATGGAGACTATTCGAACCATCCTACCTATGATCCAGGAGGGTCAATATATGAATACCATGGACTTAAAGGATACTTATCTCCACATTCCGATACACAGAGATCATCATCGGTTTCTCAGGTTTGCCTTTCTAGACAGGCATTACCAGTTTGTGGCTCTTCCCTTCGGGTTAGCCACGGCACCAAGAATCTTTACGAAGGTTCTAGGGTCCCTACTGGCGGTTCTAAGGCCACGAGGCATAGCGGTGGCTCCTTACCTAGACGACATTCTGATACAGGCGTCGAATTTTCAAATCGCCAAGTCCCATACGGACATTGTTTTGGCATTCCTGAGGTCTCATGGGTGGAAGGTGAATAAAGAAAAGAGTTCTCTCTCCCCTCTCACAAGAGTTTCCTTCCTAGGAACTCTGATAGATTCAGAGGTCAGGTTGTCAAAGCTTCTAACTTCCTGCCGTGCTCTTTATTCCACTTCTCAGCCGTCAGTGGCTCAGTGTATATGGAGGTAATCGGCTTAATGGTAGCGGCAATGGACATAGTTCCGTTTGCCCGCCTACATCTCAGACCACTGCAACTTTGCATGCTCAATCAGTGGAATGGGGATTACACAGATTTGTCCCCTCTGCTAAATCTGGATCAAGAGACCAGGGATTCTCTTCTCTGGTGGCTATCTCGGGTACATCTGTCCAGGGGAATGAGCTTCCGCAGGCCAGAATGGCTATAGTGACGACAGGTACCAGACTTCTGGGCTGGGGCGCAGTCTGGAACTCCCTGAAGGCTCAGGGTTCGTGGACTCAGGAGGAAGCCCTCCTTCCGATAAACATTCTGGAACTAAGAGCAATATTCAATGCTCTTCAGGCTTGGCCTCAGCTAGCTGCGGTCAGGTTCATCAGATTTCAGTCGGACAACATCACGACTGTAGCCTATATCAACCATCAGGGGGGTACAAGGAGCCCCCTGGCGATATTGGAGGTTTCAAAGATAATTCTGTGGGCAGAGGTTCACTCTTGCCATCTCTCAGCTATCCATATCCCAGGAGTAGAGAACTGGGAGGTGGTTTTCCTAAGTCGGCAGACTTTTCATCCGGGGGAGTGGGAGCTCTATCCGGAGGTATTTTCCCAGTTGATTCAACTATGGGGCAAACCAGAACTGGATCTCATGGCGTCTCGTCAGAACGCCAAGCTTCCTCGTTACGGGTTCAGGTCCAGGGATCCCAAAGCAGCGCAGATAGATGCTCTAGCAGCGCCCTGGTCCTTCAGCCTGGCTTATGTGTTTCCACCGTTTCCTCTGCTCCCTCGTCTGATTGCCAAGATCAAGCAGGAGAGAGCTTCAGTGATTTGGATAGCTCCTGCATGGCCACGCAGGACTTGGTATGCAGATCTGGAGGACATGTCATCCTTTCCACCATGGACTCTGCCGCTGAGGCAGGACCTTCTACTTCAAGGTCCTTTCAAACATCCAAATCTAATATCTCTGCGTCTGACTGCTTGGAGATTGAACGCTTGATTCTATCAAAGCGTGGTTTTCCGAGTCTGTCATTGATACCTTAATTCAGGCTCGAAAGCCTGTCACCAGGAAAATCTATCATAAGATATGGTGTAAATATCTTCATTGGTGTGAATCCAAGGGTTACTCATGGAGTAAAGTCAGGATTCCTAGAATCTTAACCTTTCTCCAAGAGGGATTGGAGAAAGGATTGTCTGCTAGTTCCTTAAAGGGACAGATTTCTGCTCTGTCTATTCTTTTGCACAAACGTCTGGCTGAGGTTCCAGACGTTCAGGCGTTTTGTCAGGCTTTAGTTAGAATTAAACCTGTGTTTAAACCTGTTGCTCCGCCATGGAGTTTAAATTTAGTTCTTAAAGTTCTTCAAGGGGTTCCGTTTGAACCTTTGCATTCCATAGATATTAAACTTTTATCTTGGAAAGTTCTGTTTCTAGTAGCTATCTCCTCGGCTCGAAGAGTTTCTGAGTTATCTGCTTTACAGTGTGATTCCCCTTATCTGATTTTCCATGCATATAAGGTAGTTTTGCGTACCATACCTGGGTTTCTTCCTAAGGTAGTATCTAATAAGAACATCAATCAGAAGATTGTTGTTCCTTCATTATGTCCTAATCCTTCCTCAAAGAAGGAACGTCTTTTACACAATCTTGATGTGGTTCGTGCTTTAAAGTTTTATTTACAAGCTATGAAGGATTTTCGTCAAATATCTGCTTTGTTTGTTGTCTACTCTGGACAGAGGAGAGGCCAAAAGGCTTCGGCAACTTCTTTCTTTTTGGCTGAGAAGCATAATCCGCTTAGCTTATGAGACTGCTGGCCAGCAGCCTCCTGAAAGAATTACAGCTCATTCCACTAGAGCGGTGGCTTCCACATGGGCCTTTAAAAATGAGGCTTCTGTTGAACAGATTTGTAAGGCGGCGACTTGGTCTTCGCTTCACACTTTTTCTAAATTCTACAAATTCGATACTTTTGCTTCTTCGGAGGCTATTTTTGGGAGAAAGGTCTTACAGGCAGTTGTGCCTTCTGTTTAAGTTCCTGCCTTGTCCCTCCCTTCATCCGTGTCTTAAAGCTTTGGTATTGGTATCCCACAAGTAATGGATGAACCCGTGGACTGGATACACCTTTAGAAGAGAAAACAAAATTTATGCTTACCTGATAAATTTATTTCTCTTGTGTTGTATCCAGTCCACGGCCCGCCCTGTCATTTTAAGGCAGGTGTTTATTTTTAAACTACAGTCACCACTGCACCCTATAGTTTGTCCTTTTTTCTTGCTTGTCTTCGGTTGAATGACGGGGGTGGCAGTTAGGGGAGGAGCTATATAGACAGCTCTGCTGTGGGTGTCCTCTTGCAACTTCCTGTTGGGAAGGAGAATATCCCACAAGTAATGGATGAACCCGTGGACTGGATACACCACAAGAGAAATAAATTTATCAGGTAAGCATACATTTTGTTTTCGCCCAGTCCAAACCAGTCTGGAGACCTAACCAGGCTTGGAACAAGGGGAAGCAGGCCAAAAAACCTGCTGCTGCCTCTAAGACAACATGAAGGAGTAGCCCCCGATCCGGGACCGGATCTAGTAGGGGGCAGACTTTCTCTCTTCGCTCAGGCTTGGACAAGAGACGTCCAGGATCCCTGGGCACTAGAGATTGTTTCCCAGGGATTTCTTCTGGAGTTCAAAGGTTCATCTCCAAAGGGGAGATTTCACCTCTCACAACTATCTGCAAACCAGATAAAGAGAAGCATTTTTACGTTGCGTTCAAGACCTACTGGTTATGGGAGTGATCCACCCAGTTCGAAGGGAGGAACAGGGGCAGGGTTTCTATTCAAACCTGTTTATAGTTCCCAAAATAGAGGGAACGTTCAGACCAATCTTGGATCTCAAGATCCTAAACAAATTTCTCAGGGTCCCATCTTTCAAGATGGAGACAATCCGAACCATCCTCCCTATGATCCAGGAGTGTCAATATATGACTACCGTGGACTTAAAGGATGCTTATCGCCACATTCCGATTCACAGAGATCATCATCAGTTCCTCAGGTTCGCCTTCCTAGACAGGCATTACCAGTTTGTGGCTCTTCCCTTCGGATTAGCCACGGCGCCAAGAATCTTTACGAAGGTTCTAGGGTCTCTACTGGCGGTTCTAAGGCCGCGGGGCATAGCGGTGGCACCTTACCTAGACGACATCCTGATCCAGGCGTCGACTTTTCAAATCGCCAAGTCCCATACAGACATTGTTCTGGCCTTTCTGAGGTCTCACGGATGGAAGGTTAACAGAGAAAAGAGTTCTCTCTCCCCTCTCACAAGAGTTTCCTTCCTAGGAACTCTGATAGATTCAGTAGAAATGAAAATTTTTCTGACAGAGGTCAGGATATCAAAGCTTCTAACCTCTTGCCGTGCTCTTCATTCCACTTCTTGGCCGTCAGTGGCTCAGTGTATGGAAATGATCAGCCTGATGGTAGCGGCAATGGACATAGTTCAGTTTGCACGCCTACATCTCAGACCACTGCAACTTTGCATGCTCAATCAGTGGGATGGGGACTACACAGATTTGTCTCCCCTGTTAAATCTGGATCAAGAGACCAGGGATTCTCTTCTCTGGTGGATATCTTGGGTCCATCTGTCCAGGGGAATGAGTTTCCGCAGGCCAGAGTGGACTGTAGTGAAGACAGATGCCAGCCTTCTGGGCTGGGGCGCAGTCTGGAATTCCCTGAAGGCTCAGGGTTTGTGGGCTCAGGAGGAGTCCCTCCTTCCGATAAACATTCTGGAGCTAAGAGCGATATTTAATGCTCTTCAGGCTTGGTCTCAACTAGCTGCGGTCAGATTCATCAGATTTCAGTCGGACAATATCACGACTGTAGCCTATATCAACCATCAGGGGGGAACAAGGAGTCCCCTGGCAATGATGGAGATAATTCTTTGGGCAGAGGTTCACTCTTGCCATCTCTCAGCTATCAATATTCCAGGAGTAGAGAACTGGGAGGCGGACTTTCTAAGTCGGCAGACTTTTCATCCAGGGGAGTGGGAGCTCCATCCGGAGGTATTAGCCCAGCTGATTCAACTATGGGGCAAACCAGAACTGGATTTGATGGCGTCTCGTCAGAACGCCAAGCTTCCTCGTTACGGGTCCAGGTCAAGGGATCCCCAGGCAACGCTGATAGATGCTCCTTCAGCCTGGCTTATGTGTTTCCACCATTTCCTCTCCTCCCTCGTCTGATTGCCAAGGTCAAGCAGGAGAGAGCTTCAGTGATTTTGATAGCACCTGCGTGGCCACGCAGGACTTGGTATGCAGATCTGGTGGACATGTCATCCTTTCCACCATGGACTCTACCGCTGAGACAGGACCTTCTACTCCAAGGTCCATTCAAACATCCAAATCTAATTTCTCTGCGTCTGACTGCTTGGAGATTGAACGCTTGATTTTATCAAAACATGGTTTCTCCGAGTCTGTCATTGATACCTTGATTCAGGCTCGAAAGCCTGTCACCAGGAAGATCTATCATAAGATATGATGTAAATATCCTCATTGGTGTGAATCCAAGGGTTACTCGTGGAGTAAGGTCAGGATTCCTAGGATATTATCTTTTCTCCAAGAAGGATTGGAAAAGGGATTATCGGCTAGTTCCTTAAAGGGACCGATTTCTGCTCTGTCTATTCTTTTGCACAAGCGTCTGGCTGATGTTCCAGACGTTCAGGCGTTTTGTCAGGCTTTGGTTAGAATCAGGCCTGTGTTTAAACCTGTTGCTCCGCCATGGAGTTTAAATTTAGTTCTTAAAGTTCTTCAAGGGGTTCCGTTTGAACCTTTACATTCCATAGATATCAAGCTTTTATCTTGGAAAGTTCTGTTCCTAGTAGCTATCTCTTTGGTTCGAAGAGTTTCAGAGTTATCTGCCTTATAGTGTCATTCCCCTTATCTGATCTTCCATGCAGATAAGGTAGTTTTGCGTACCAAACCTGGGTTTCTTCCTAAGGTAGTATTTGCAAGCTACTAAGGATTTTCATCAAACATCTGCATTGTTTGTTGTCTATTCTGGAAAGAGGAGAGGCCAAAAGGCTTCGGCAACTTCTCTTTCTTTTTGGCTGAGAAGCATAATCCGTTTAGCTTATGAGACTGCTGGCCAGCAGCCTCCTGAAATAATTACAGCTCATTCTACTAGAGCGGTAGCTTCCACATGGGCTTTTAAACATGAGGCCTCTGTTGAACAGATTTGTAAGGCGGCGACTTGGTCTTCGCTTCATACTTTTTCTAAATTCTACAAATTTGATACTTTTGCTTCCTCTGAGGCTATTTTTGGAAGAAAGGTCTTACAGGCAGTGGTGCCTTCCGTTTAAGTTCCTGCCTTGTCCCTCCCTTCATCCGTGTCCTAAAGCTTTGGTATTGGTATCCCACAAGTAATGGATGAACCCGTGGACTGGATACACCTTACAAGAGAAAACAAAATTTATGCTTACCTGATAAATTTCTTTCTCTTGTGGTGTATCCAGTCCACGGCCTGCTCTGTCACTTTAAGGCAGGTGTTTTTATTTTTAAAACTACAGTCACCACTGCACCCTATAGTTTCTCCTTTTTCTTACTTGTCTTCGGTCGAATGACTGGAGGTGGGGGTTAGGGGAGGAGCTATATAGACAGCTCTGCTGTGGGTGTCCTCTTGCAACCTCCTGTTGGGAAGGAGAATATCCCACAAGTAATGGATGAACCCGTGGACTGGATACACCACAAGAGAAAGAAATTTATCAGGTAAGCATAAATTTTGTTTTTAACTAGGTAGTTATTAAATAGTTAATAACTATTTACTAACTATTCTACCTAGTTAAAATAAATACAAAGTTGCCTGTAAAATTAAAATAAACACTAACGCCTAGATTTAGAGTTGGGCGGTAGCCGTCAAAACCAGCGTTAGAGGCTCCTAATGCTGGTTTTTACCGCCCACTGGTATTTGGAGTCAGTCAGGAAAGGGTCTAACGCTCACTTTGCAGCCGCGACTTTTCCATACCGCAGATCCCCCTACGCCATTTGCGTATCCTATCTTTTCAATGGGATCTTTCTAACGCCGGTATTTAGAGTCTTGGCTGAAGTGAGCGTTGGAAATCTAACGACAAAACTCCAGCCACAGAAAAAAGTCAGTAGTTAAGAGCTTTCTGGGCTAACGCCGGTTTATAAAGCTCTTAACTACTGTGCTCTAAAGTACACTAACACCCATAAACTACCTAAGTACCCCTAAACCGAGGCCCCCCCCACATCGCCGCCACTCTATTAAAATTTTTTAACCCCTAATCTGCCGCTCCGTACACCGCCACCACTTACGTTATCCCTATGTACCCCTAATCTGCTGCCCCTAATACCGCCGACCCCTACATAATATTTATTAACCCCTAATCTGCCGCCCCTGCTATCGCTGACACCTGCATTTTTTTTAACCCCTAATCTGCCGCTCCGTACACCGCCGCAACATACATTATACCTATGTACCCCTAATCTGCTGCCCCTAACACAGCCGACCCCTATATTATATTTATTAACCCCTAATCTGCCCCCCACAACGTCGCCGCCAGCTACCTACAATAATTAACCCCTAATCTGCCGAGCGGATCTCGCCGCTACTCTAATAAATGGATTAACCCCTAAAGCTAAGTCTAACACTAACACCCCCCTAAATTAAATATAATTTAAACGAAATAAATTAACTCTTATTAAATAAATTATTCCTATTTAAAGCTAAATACTTACCTGTAAAATAAACCCTAATATAGCTACAATATAAATTATAATTATATTGTAGCTATTTTAGGATTAATGTTTATTTTACAGGCAACTTTGTAATTATTTTAACCAGGTACAATAGCTATTAAATAGTTAATAACTATTTAATAGCTAAAATAGTTAAAATAATTACAAAATTACCTGTAAAATAAATCCTAACCTAAGTTACAATTAAACCTAACACTACACTATCAATAAATTAATTAAATACAATACCTACAAATAAATACAATTAAATAAACTAACTAAAGTACAAAAAATAAAAAAGAATTAAGTTACAAAAAATAAAAAAATATTTACAAACATTAGAAAAATATTACAACAATTTTAAACTAATTACACCTACTCTAAGCCCCTTAATAAAATAACAAAGACCCCCAAAATAAAAAAATGCCCTACCCTATTCTAAATTAAAAAAGTTCAAAGCTCTTTTACCTTACCAGCCCTGAAAAGGGCCATTTGCGGGGCATGCCCCAAATAATTCAGCTCTTTTGTCTGTAAAAAAAACATACAATACCCCCCCCTCAACATTACAACCCACCACCCACATACCCCTAATCTAACCCAAACCCCCCTTAAATAAACCTAACACTAAGCCCCTGAAGATCTTCCTACCTTCTCTTCACCATGCCAGGTTCACCGATCCATCCTCCGAAGTCTTGATCCAAGCCTCCGAAGTCTTCATCCAAGCCCAAGCTGGGGCTGGCGATCCATAATCCGGCTGAAGTCTTCTATCAAGCAGCGGCTGAAGAGGTCCAGAAGAGGCTCCAAAGTCTTCATCCTATCCAGGAAGAAGAGGAGATCCGGACCGGCAACCATCTTGATCCAAGCGGCATCTTCTATCTTCATCCGATGACGAACGGCTCCATCTTGAAGACCTTCAGCGCGGATCCATCTTCTTCTTCCGACGTCCAACTGAAGAATGAAGGTTCATTTAAGGGACGTCATCCAAGATGGCGTCCCTTGAATTCCGATTGGCTGAATTAAGGTAGGAAAATTCTGATTGGCTGATGGAATCAGCCAATCAGAATCAAGTTCAATCCGATTGGCTGATCCGATCAGCCAATCAGATTGAGCTCGCATTCTATTGGCTGTTCCGATCAGCCAATAGAATGCGAGCTCAATCTGATTGGCTGATTGGATCAGCCAATCGGATTGAACTTGAATCTGATTGGCTGATTCCATCAGCCAATCAGAATTTTCCTACCTTAATTCCGATTGGCTGATAGAATCCTATCAGCCAATCGGAATTCGAGCAACGCCATCTTGGATGACGTCATTTAAAGGAACCGTCATTCGTCGGGAAGTCGTCGGTGAAGATGGATGTTCCGCGTCGGCAGGATGAACATGGATCCGGAAGAAAGAAGATTGAAGATGCTGTTGATAGAAGACTTCAGCCGGATCATGGACCTCTTCAGCTCCCGCTTGGATGAAGACTTCAGCCGGATCATGGACCTCTTCAGCTCCCGCTTGGATGATGCCTTCAGCCGGATCATGGACCTCTTCAGCCCCCCGCTTGGGCTTGGATCAGGACATCGGAGGAGCTCTTCTGGATCGATCGGTGAACCTGGTATGGTGAAGATAAGGTAGGAAGATCTTCAGGGGCTTAGTGTTAGGTTTATTTAAGGGGGGTTTGGGTTAGATTAGGGGTATGTGGGTGGTGGGTTGTAATGTTGGGGGGGGTATTGTATGTGTTTTTTTTACAGGCAAAAGAGCTGAATTCTTTGGGGCATGCCCCGCAAAGGGCCCTTTTCAGGGCTGGTAAGGTAAAAGAGCTTTGAACTTTTTTAATTTAGAATAGGGTAGGGCATTTTTTTATTTTGGGGGTCTTTGTTATTTTATTAGGGGGCTTAGAGTAGGTGTAATTAGTTTAAAATTGTTGTAATATTTTTCTAATGTTTGTAAATATTTTTTTATTTTTTGTAACTTAGTTCTTTTTTATTTTTTGTACTTTAGTTAGTTTATTTCATTGTATTTATTTGTAGGTATTGTATTTAATTAATTTATTGATAGTGTAGTGTTAGGTTTAACTGTAGATAATTGTAGGTATTGTATTTAATTAATTTATTGATAGTGTAGTGTTAGGTTTAATTGTAACTTAGGTTAGTATTTATTTTACAGGTAATTTTGTAATTATTTTAACTAGGTAGCTATTAAATAGTTATTAACTATTTAATAGCTATTGTACCTGGTTAATATAATTACAAAGTTGCCTGTAAAATAAATATTAATCCTAAAATAGCTACAATATAATTATAATTTATATTGTAGCTATATTAGGGTTTATTTTACAGGTAAGTATTTAGCTTTAAATAGGAATAATTTATATAATAAGAGTTAATTTATTTCGTTAGATTTAAATTATATTTAACTTAGGGGGGTGTTAGGGTTAGGGTAAGACTTAGCTTTAGGGGTTAATACATTTATTAAAGTAGCGGTGAGATCCGGTCGGCAGATTAGGGGTTAATAATTGTAGGTAGGTGGAGACGACGGGGGCGGCAGATTAGGGGTTAATAAATATAATATAGGGGTCGGCGGTGTTATGGGCAGCAGATTAGGGGTACATAGGGATAATGTAGGTAGCGGCGGTGTATGGAGCGGCAGATTAGGGGTTAATAATAATAAGCAGGTGTCAGCTATAGCGGGGGCGGCTGATTAGAGGTTAATAAATATAATATAGGGGTCGGCGGTGTTAGGGGCAGCAGAATAGGGGTACATAGGAATAATGTAGGTAGCGGCGGTGTACGGAGCGGCAGATTAGGGGTTAATAATAATATGCAGGGGTCAGCGATAGCGGGGTCGGCAGATTAGGGGTTAATAAGTGTAAGGTTAGGGGTGTTTAGACTCGGGGTACATGTTAGAGTGTTAGGTGCAGACTTAGGAAGTGTTTCCCCATAGTAAACAATGGGGCTGCGTTAGGAGCTGAACGCTGCTTTTTTGCAGGTGTTAGGGTTTTTTTTAGCTCAAACTGCCCCATTGTTTTCTATGGGGGAATCGTGCACGAGCACGTTTTTGAAGCTGGCCGCGTCCGTAAGCAACGCTGGTATTTAGAGTTGCAGTGGCGGTAAATATGCTCTACGCTCCTTTTTTGGAGCCTAACGCAGCGATTCTGTGAACTCTAAATACCAGCGGTATTTAAAAGGTGCCTGGGAAAAAAAGCACGCGTAGCTAACGCACCCCTTTGGCCGCAGAACTCTAAATCTAGCCGTAAGTTAGCTACAATGTAACTATTAGTTATTGTAGCTAGCTTAGGGTTTATTTTACAGGTAAGTATTTAGTTTTAAATAGGAATAATTTAGTTAATTATAGTAAATTTATTTAGATGTATTTAAATTATATTTAAGTTAGGGGGGGTGTTAGGGTTAGACTTAGGTTTAGGGGTTAATAAATTTATTATAGTGGCTGCGGCAGATTAGGGGTTAATAAATTTAATATAGTTGCGGCGACGTTGGGGGGGCAGATTAGGGGTTAATAAATATAATGTAGGGTTCGGCGATGTTGGGGGCTCCAGATTAGGGGTTCATAGGGATAATGTAGGTGGCGGCGGTGTCCGGAGCGGCAGAATAGGGGTTAATAATATAATGTAGTTGGCGACGATGTCGGGCGGCAGATTAGGGGTTAAAGAGTGCAAGATAAGGGGTGTTTAGACTCGGGGTTCATGTTAGGGTGTTAGGTGTAGACATAAATTTTATTTCCCCATAGGAAACAATGGGGCTGCGTTAGGAGCTCTACACTGCTTTTTTGCAGGTGTTAGGGTTTTTTTCAGCCAGCTTAGCCCCATTGATTCCTATGGTGAAATCGTGCACAAGCACGTTCAGCCAGCTCACCGCTGACTTAAGCAACGCTGGTATTGAGGTGAGATGTGGAACTAAATTTTGCTCAACGCTCACTTTTCTGAGGCTAACGCCAGCTTGCAGAAAACTCGTAATACCAGCGTTGTCTTAAGTGAGCGGTGAGAAAAAAAGGCTCGTTAGCACCGCACACCATTACCGACAAAAACTCGTGATCTAGCCGTTTATTTGTAAACCTCAATAAAAAAAAAAATTGTAAAAAAGAGGCTCCTGTAGATAAAATTTGCAAGGCAGCAACATGGTCTTCCCTACATACTTTTACTAAACTTTAACTTTCTGATGTTTTTGCTTCTTCTGAAGCAGCCTTTGGTAGGACTCCTGTTTGAGTATTAGTTCCCATGCATAATTGACTGTGGACTTTTACCACCTTATGAAATAAAACTAAATGTATGCTTACCTGATACATTGACTTCTTTCATGGTTGTAAGAGCCCACAAGCCCTGTCCAGTTTTATTACTATTTCAAGATTTTTTCCCCTGCTTTGTCCTTTCCTACCTTCTTTCTCTTTCCCCTTGCTTGGCTATATGTAAGACTAGCATACCAGTGAGGTGGGAGGATGAGGTTCTCTTAAAGATTTTGGGAATCCCATACATTAAGGATTGTGGACTCTCGCCACCATGAAAGAAATTAATTTATAAGGTAGGCATACTATTTTTGGTTTGTTTTTTCGATCCTTTCTTATTTCAAGGGAGTGCAATGTTGAGGTTTATTCTGTTTTATATTTGCTCTAAATTGAAATTGCTTAGTACAACATCCCACCCCCAAGTTTATGCATATGGCATTTACACAGTGGTCTGCCAAAAAACAAAATAAGTGAGAATTTCAGCTTTCTAATTTTAAATCATGAGTTTTTTGCTAATATATGAGAGAACTTTGATGCTGTTTTAATATCTGTGTTTAATTAGAAACATTTATAAAAATAATATTCTAATTGTTCAAACTATATAATGTTTACCCTGGTTAAGCAATGCAATGTTTACCATCTAAACTATAGGTAATATAAATTTAATTGCAGGTGGTTATGGCTGGTTCCTTCTATCCAAATTATTTTACATTTGGTCAGTCAGAGGAAGAATTAGCTGTTCGAGAACTTGGTGGCAGAGATCCTAAAACTACTGTCATGGTATGTAGTTGTGTAAGACATGTTTTTATATATATATATATATATATATATATATATACCAAAATACATAGCATAATTAATTTAGTTATTTGTATAACATAATTATTTAATTTGTTGTCATTTTAGCTGATTTTTTATTTAATATTTTGATTAAAAATGCTAATTTTGATACGCATTATAGCTTCACATGTGTTATACAATCGATTGGGTCGTAAAAGGACATTTAACCAAAACATTTTCTTCCAATAGTCAGAGCATACAATTTCTTTCTAATGGTTGTGAGAGTCCATGACCTTCCTCTTGGGAAATACTTCACATGGCCACCAGGAGGTGAAAATAACGCCGCACACCAGAGCTTTAATTATCCCTCCCACTCCCCTCTCTTTCCCAGTAGTTCTTTGCCTCTTCAAGGAGAGGGCAAGAATAGAGGTGTTTTGAAGATGAATCATTTCATCCCTCAATGGACAGTTCCTGCAAGAGGGGGGTGGAATGGATACTTATAACACTGGTGTCGCTGGGAACTTCCTAAGCCTCCTCCAGGTGGAAAGTGCCAGTATTCCCCAGACTGTTGCCAGTTGTCAATGACACAAAGGGACTGGGAGATGGCAAGCTACTTGTTCTTCCCTGGGCTTTGCACGCATTATGGGCAAGGCTGGAGGAGGATTTGGAGCTACTAAGACTTAGTTTATCTGCTCTGGAGGGCTCTGGGTTATATAGGATTCAGTGAATGCCTAGCTCTGGCCCCAAGTCTAATCCTGAAAGATTGAGTTATCTGTACTGATACTCTACATGTGTTTCTGGTCACTTTGAGAGCCACTGGACCAGCGGTTCACTCAGCACAGCACTTCCTTGTTGGAGTGAGATACTGATGCGCTTGGATCAGGGCAGTTTGCAGTAAAGGATGTCTTAAAGACCTTTTAGGCCTTGTAGGACTCTACGTCAGTGGAGGAAAGGCCCACCCAGAAGCTTGATCTCATCTTTAGCTAAAGTCCCAGATATATTTCCTGTGCCTACTCTGGTTTCTGAGATAATTTTAGAAATCTTTTTGCTGTACGAAATTCTAACCTAGAGTTGCGGGGAACTATACCAAAGATGGATGAAGCAATTTCCAGGTTGGCTAGGAGAATTACTTAAACCCATTGGAGGACAGTTTTTCATTTAAAAACAGAAAACTAGAGTGTTTTCTAAGAAAGAAATCACTGCTGATTTCTGGTGGGGTTCCTTAAATGAGCTGATCTCTGAAGAATCCCCCCATGAAGATATTCAGGAGCACATTCAATTCCTGAAGAGGACAAATGCCTTTATTTGTGATGCGTGATATTCTGATCATTTGCATCAATTTAAAGAATACAGCCTTAGTTGTTCTGTGCATATGGGCTCTTTGGCTAAAATCTTGGTCAGCAGACATGATTTCCAAGTCCAGATTATGAACTCTTGACTTCAATGGAAAAAAATATGTTTGGTCCTAAGTAAGACTTCATTATTTAAACTGTCATGGGTGGAAAAGGAACATTCTTACCTCAGGATAAGAACTCTAGGTCTAAGGGGAAATCTAGCAATAGATTTTGTTCCTTTCCCCAGAACAAGGGTCAGAAGTCGGACTCCCCCCGGCCCAAAAATGGAAGCCTTACTCAGCTTGGAACAAGTCCACGCAGACCAAGAAAACTTCCACTAATAACAATTCTGCATGATGGTGCGGCCTCCGGTCCAGACTCTCCGGTAGGGGGCAGGCTAATCACCTTTTTTCCATAAGGCAGGGAGAGTCCACGGCATTCTCTACTGTTGGAAAATACACCTGGCCACCAGGAGGCGGCAAAGACACCCCAGCCAAAGGGTTAAATATCCCTCCCACTTTCCCTTTCCTCCCAGTCATTCTTTCCCTTTCGTCACTAGAGGAGGTGGCAGAGGATTCAGAAAGTCCTGTAATGGTTATGTTCCTTCAAGAGATTACTTGAGTTTTAAGTAATCATATAAACCTTTCAGTGAGAGTATTGATGAAAGGAGATGCAAGGAAGTTTTTCTGCAAAACCATCAGTGTTGACTAGTTTCACTGCTTGCTTTTAATCACTCAGGTCCCTGTCAGATCGTTGATACAAGGCTGTGTCACTTGAGAGGCTGTATCTGTTCCACAGCATGGATCCTATTGGGTAAGTCCGCTTTATTGTTGTAGCAGGGACTCTTGTATAGGGTCACAGTGTGACTCCTCTGTACCTCAATAGGATCAAGGGTTAATATCTCCTTTTGGGAAATTATTGGGAAGTTATGGAGATTTTTATGTTCTGCATTAGGTTTAGGCTCATAAGACTATGTGTGCTTTTGGCTTGGGAACAGACAGATTTCACTTTAGTTTTTGGGCTCATAAGACTGTGCTTTTGGCTTGGGAACAGACAGGTTTCACTTTCGTTTTTGAGTTGAGCTCATATTAGCTTAACACTCTTTTGCATAGCAGGGGAAGTCCTGTCTTGCGCACCACGTGACCGGGTGTGGCCTCTCTTACTTCCCTGAGATCCTGCTGCAGACAGCATTCCTGAGGAGAGCGTTTCACTGATCATTTGTTTGGTCTAGGAGGTGGTGAGTGCCCCAGCCATTGGGATTGTAAAGGTGCCTGTTTATATTAAAAACGCTTGTTTCTTTTACAAGATATGACGAGTCCACTGATTTCATCCTTACTTATGGGATATCGCCTCCTGGTCAGCAGGAGGAGGCAAAGAGCTCCACAGCAGAGCTGCATAAATAGCTCCACCCTCCCAACCCAGTCATTCTCTTTGCCTGTGTTAGTGATAGGAGTGAGGTAAAGTGAGGTGTTAGTTTAGATTCTGCCATCAAGAGTTTTTTATTTTTAAATGGTACCAAAGTGTGCTATTTTATCACAGGGCAGCTTCTGGATAGTCTTTTTGGACTATGGGAACTGGTGGATTTTTGTCTCCACTCCATGATTGTGCTGCTTTTTCTGTATATGGTCTTTAAGGTTGTGACTAAGACCCTTCTGCCTTCACAGGACCTCAGGAGGAAGAGCGGACCTCTTGACACTGTGACATTGTCATGCTGTTCCTCAGCATGGAAGTAAGTGCAGTTTTTTTATTCTGGGGCGCTGCAGCTTATCTCAGAACAACTGTACTTGCACTGTTATATTGGGGGCTAGACGTTGGGGCTTCCCTTTAACAGAGGGTGTAATACTCAGACATTCTGACATTCTAGTAGTCTAGAAGCGCTGGGACATATGTAGAACACCGACATAGTTTTATTTAACCAGACATTCTGGCATGGTATTAATTAGCCTAGAAGCGCTCTGAACTTTTGTGTGGGTATGCACTATAACGGGCTGGCTGACGCTGGGGATAGTTACGGAGGCTATATGTTTTTCACTAAAGCTCCGGTACACGGCGGTATTTGATGTGATTCACAAAGGCTATTTTGGTTGTTACGCCCACAAAGGGCGGTGCTTAGTGTTTTGCGCGCTTTACAGCGCAGTTCCTAATTGCAGTTCCGGTTAACAACATCTCCTCACGGCTCCTACGTCCGCTTGTGGTGATATTTACAAGCAGCTTTAGGTGCGCCGTGCTTGAGGAGTTAAGTGGGTTCACATGGAGGCAGGTAGGGTGACTGTAATTTTTCAAAGGTGTACCAGTGTATTATTTTCAGGCACTTGTGCAGGGAGTTTGATATATGCTCTTTGCCATATATATAAAGTTTTAATTCAGATAGCCTTCCTTAAAGATACAGTACTCCGCAGTTTTTTATTGTTAGACTGATTTTTGCAAGACATCTTATCAGTGATTGTGACCAAGATTGCTTTTGTTTAGGTTATCATGGATGGCCTTGAACAAAGTACATGCGTTTGTGTTTGGATGCCATTGTGGAACCCCCTGTTACACTTTGTCCCCCATGTATTGAGAGGGCTTTACAGTGTAAAGAGAAAATTTTCTTTAATAAAGATATGTCTAATGAATGTCCTCAGACTGAAGAGATTGAGGGTATGCCGCATCTTTCTTCTCAAGCGTCACAGCTTTTAACGCCCGCACAAGCGCCGCCATGTTCTTCAACGGCGTCTGCGTCATTTACTCTGCAGGATATGGCTGCAGTCATGTCATCCACTCTTACAGAAGTTTTATCTAAGTTGCCAGTGCTACAAGGCAAACGCAGCAGGACAGAGGCCCACATGGTCCCTGCAACTTCTGATGCTTTAATAGTTATCTCCGATATACCTTCCCAGGGTTCTGAATTGGGGGGTAGGGAGGCCCTGTCTGAGGGGGAACTGTCTGATTCAGGAAGTGCATTACCCCAGACAGATTTGGACGTCATGTCCTTCAGATTTAAACTTGAACACCTCCGCCTTTTGCTACGAGAGGTTTTGGTGACTCTGGACGTCTGTGACTCTATTGTGGTCCTGCCAGAGAAATTGAGTAAGATAAATCCTTAGAGGTCCCTTCTTATTCCGATGTGTTTCCGGTTCCTAAGAGAATTTTGGAAATTATTACAAGGGAATGGGTGAGACCGGGTATCCCGTTCTCCCCTTCCCCTATTTTTAGGAAAATGTACCCTATAGCTGACACCGTTCGGGACTCTTGGCAGACGGTCCCCAAGGTGGAGGGAGCTATCTCTACCCTGGCTAAGCATTGTAACAGTCACAACTGCGGCTGCCTTTTGGTTTGACACTCTAGAAGAGTCCCTTAAGACTGAGACTCCTTCAGAAGAAATAATAGATAGAATTAAGGCCCTTAAGCTGGCTAATTCTTTTATTACGGATGCCGTCTTTCAGATCGCCAAATTTGCGGCTAAGAATTCAGGATTTTTCATTTTAGCACGCAGAGCCTTATGGTTAAAATCTTGGTCTGCGGATGTGTCCTCTAAATCGAAGCTCTTGGCGATTCCTTTCAAGGGTAAGACCCTGTTTGGGCCTGACTTGAAGGAGATCATTTCTGACATTACAGGAGGTAAGGGTCACCTCCTTCCTCAGGACAAAACAGCTAAACAAAGGGGACAGAATAATTTTCATTCCTTTCGAAACTTCAAGGGAATCCCCTCTTTCTCTTCTGTTAAATAGGAAGGGAATTATTCTCAAGCCAAACCACCTGGTAACCTAACCAGGGTTGGAACAAGGGTAAACAACCCAAGAAACCTGCCGCGGCTACCAAGACAGCATGAAGGGGCGGCCCCCGAACCGGGACCGGATCTAGTAGGGTCAGACTTTCTCTCTTTGTCCAGGCTTGGATGAGAGACGTTCAGGATCCTTGGACACTAGAAATCGTGTCTCAAGGGTATCAGTTGGAGTTCAAAAATTCCTTCCCAAGGGGAAAGTTTCTTCTTTCACGATTGTCTGTAGACCAGATAAAAAGAGAGACGTTCTTACGTTGTGTAGAAGACCTCTCCACCATGGGAGTAATTTGTCCCGTTCCAATACAGGGGCAGGGGTTTTACTCAAATCTTTTTGTGGTTCCTAAAAAAGAGGGAACGTTCCGACCCATTTTAGATCTCAAGACTCTAAACAAGTTTCTCAGAGTTCCATCCTTCAAGATGGAGACTATTCGGACTATTCTTCCATTGATCCAGGAGGGTCAATATATGACTACCGTGGACTTAAAGGATGCATATCTTCATATTCCTATCCACAAAGATCATCACCAGTTACTAAGGTTTGCCTTCCTGGACAAACATTTTCAGTTCGTGGCTCTTCCCTTCGGGCTGTCCACGGCACACAGGATCTTCACGAAGGTTCTAGGGTCTTTGCTAGCGGTTCTCAGACCGCAGGGCATTGCAGTGGCGCCTTATCTGGACGATATTCTAATCCATGCGTCGTCTTACCAACTGACAAAGTCTCATACCGACATGGTTCTGTCCTTTCTAAGGACTCACGGGTGGAAGGTGAATCTAGAAAAGAGTTCACTAATTCCACAGACAAGGGTTCCTTTCCTGGGAACTCTAATAGATTCTATATCCATGAAAATCTTCTTGACGGAAGTCAGAAAGTTAAAGATTCTGAATACATGCCGAGCCCTTCAGTCCAATCCTCGGCCATCAGTGGCTCAGTGCATGGAGGTAATTGGATTGATGGTGGCGGCAATAGACATCATTCCGTTTGCTCGTTTTCATCTCAGACCTCTACAACTGAGCGTGCTCAGACAGTGGAATGGAGATTATGCAAATTTGTCTCCTCAGATAGATCTGGATCAGGAGACAAGAGACTCTCTTCTTTGGTGGTTGTCACAGGATCATCTGTCCCAAGGGACGTGCTTCCGCATACCCTCCTGGGTGATAGTGACAACGGACGCCAGTCTACTAGGATGGGGTGCAGTCTGGAATTCCCTGAAGGCTCAGGGTGTGTGGACTCGGTCGGAGTCTCTACTTCTAATCAATATTCTGGAGTTGAGGGCAGTATTCAATGCTCTTCAGGCTTGGCCTCAGTTGGCTTCGGCAAAGTTCATCCAATTTCAGTCGGACAACATCACGACTGTGGCTTACATCAATCATCGGGGAGGAACAAGGAGTTCTTTGGCGATGACAGAAGTATCCAAGATAATTCGGTGGGCGGAGGCTCACTCTTGTTATCTCTCAGCAATCTACATCCCAGGAGTAGACAACTGGGAAGCGGATTTTTTGAGCAGGCAGACAGACGTTTCATCCAGGGGAGTGGGAACTCCACCCGGAGGTCTTTGCCACCCTGATTCTCAGATGGGGCAGACCGGAGCTGGATCTTATGGCATCTCGTCAGAATGCCAAGCTCCCGAGATACGGATCCAGGTCCAGGGATCCTCAGGCCGAACTGATAGATGCCTTGGCAGCGTCTTGGTCGTTCAACCTAACTTATGTGTTTTCTCCATTTGCTCACCTTCCCCGGGTGATTGCTCGAGTCAAACAGGAGAGGGCTTCGGTGATTCTCATCCTCCTGCGTGGCCTCGCAGGACATGGTATGCCGATCGGATGGGCATGTCATCTCTGCCACCGTGGAAGCTTCCATTGAGGCAGGACCTTCTCATTCAGGGACCCTTCCATCATCCGTATCTAATTTCTCTGCAGCTGACTGCTTGGAGATTGAACGCTTGATTTTATCTAAGCGGGGGTTCTCTGATGCGGTCATTGCTACCTTGATTCAGGCACGCAAGCCTGTTACTAGAAAGATTTGCCATAAGATATGGCGTAAATATCTTTATTGGTGCAAATCCAAGGGCTACTCATGGAGTAGGGTTAGGATTCCCAGGATTTTATCTTTTCTCCAAGAAGGATTGGAGAAAGGTTTGTAAGCAAGTTCCTTAAACGGACAGGTTTCTGCTTTGTCTATTTTGCTACACAAGCGTCTGGCAGATGTTCCAGATGTTCAATCTTTTTGTCAGGCACTGACTAGAATCAGACCTGTATTTAGACCAATTGCTCCTCCTTGGAGCTTGAATTTAGTTCTTAATGTTCTTCAAGGGGTTCCGTTTGAACCTATGCATTCCATAGATATTAAGTTATTATCTTGGAAAGTTTTATTTTTGGTTGCTATTTCTTCTGCTCGCAGAGTTTCTGAGCTTTTGGCATTATAATGTGATTCTCCTTATCTTATTTTCCATTCGGATAAGGTGGTGTTACGTACCAAACCTGGTTTTCTTCCTAAGGTTGTTTCTAACAAGAATATTAATCAGGAAATTGGTGTTCCTTCATTGTGTGCTAACCCTTCTTCTAAGAAGGAGCGTCTGTTACATAATTTGGACGTAGTCCGTGCCTTGAAGTTCTACTTGCAGGCGACTAAGGATTTTCGTCAAACATCTTCATTAATTGTTGTTTTTGCTGGGAAACGTAGGGGTCAGAAGGCTACAGCTACCTCTCTTTCTTTTTGACTGAAGAGTATCATCCATGTTGCATATGAGACTGCTGGACAGCAGCCTCCAGAACGAATTACGGCTCATTCTACTAGGGCTGTGGCTTTCTCATGGGCATTTAAAAATTGCTTCAGTTGAACAGATTTGCAAGGCTGCAACTTGGTCGTCTCTTCACACTTTTTACAAATTTGATACTTTTGCCTCGTCTGAGGCTGTTTTTGGTAGAAAGGTTCTTCAAGCAGTGGTGCCTTCCATTTAGGTTCATGTCTTGTCCCTCCCTTTCATCCGTGTCCTATAGCTTTGGTATTGTATCCCATAAGTAAGGATGAAATCCGTGGACTCGTCATATCTTGTAAAAGAAAAGGAAATTTATGCTTACCTGATAAAATTTGTTTCTTTTACCATATGACGAGTCCACGGCCCTCCCTTTTGTTTTTTTTGAGGACAGGTTTTTATTTTTGTTAAACTTCAGTCACCTCTGCTCCTTGGCTTTTCCTTTCTCTTCCTAACTTCGGTCGAATGACTGGGTTGGGGGGGAAGGGAGGAGCTATTTATGCAGCTCTGCTGTGGAGCTCTTTGCCTCCTGCTGACCAGGAGGCGATATCCCATAAGTAAGGATGAAATCCGTGGACTCTTCATATCGTAAAAGAAACAAATTTATCAGGTAAGCATAAATTTCATTTTTATGTAACATTTTTTATTCCATCTGTGGAATTACATACCAAAGCTACTGTATGTCCAGCCACAACTCCTGTAGTGAATTATAATACCTATTTATATTGTGAGAAGGCTGTGATTTGCCCGCCTGCTCAATTTTTTCCAATTGACTAAGCAATGTTTTAAAGTCTGCCAATACCCATAGCGCAATTAGTCCCTCTGGGCCATCAACCTCTCAGGATTCTATGATCCGAGAGATTTCTGCTCTGTCTACTCGAACCGCTTCACATGCAGTTCCCCGTGGCACAGCTAATTTTCCATCTGGAGGGGGCCTTTTTCCTGCGGACTTTACCACACAGCTAGAATCGGCGGTGCCTGTGGCCCTGAGTGCCCTACCTATCTCTGGGAAACGTAAGAGAAAGGTAAAACATAGTTCTCCTGTCTTATTCATCTAAATTCCTATCGGATCTAGCCTGTATGTCTCAGCTATCCGAGAATGCGTTAACCTCTGTAGAGTCTTAGACTTCTGTTATTAAGTCTCTTTCGGCGGAGGATTCCAGAGGCTAAGACCCCTAAGTTAGACAGGAAGGTCCCACAGTCTTTTCCTGTACCAGTTCGTATGGTGAACATTATTAGTAACCAATGGGAAAGAATCGGAACTTCCTTTTCTCCCTCAGCAACTATAAAGAAATTGTTCCCTGTCCCTGACTCTCAAATAGAATTGTGGGGTTCCATACCTAAGGTGGATGGCACCATTTCAACACTAGCTTAGCGTACTACTAGCCCCATTGAGGATAGTTCATCCTTTAGAGAGCCTATGGACAAGAAGTTGGAAACTTTCCTGAGGAGAATATTCCAACACACCGATTTTTATTACAACCCGCAGCAGCAGTAGCCGCGGTGGTGGGGGTCTCGTGGTGGGGGTCTCTGTCTGAATTTATTGAGGTGGAATCTCCCCTCAAGGATATTCATTAGAAAATTAAGGCATTAAGAATTGCTAACTCCTTCATCTGTGATGCGAATATGCAAATTATTCACCTTAACGCAAAGGCTGCAGGTTTTGCGGTTCTAGCCCGGCAAGCTCTCTGGTTGAAGTCTTGGTCTGTGGATATGACTTCTAAATACAGGTTACTTTCTCTCCATTCAAGGGGAAGATCTTATTTGGATCAGGTCTGGACTGTCATTTCTCTCATCAGGTCTGGACTATCATTTCTTTCATGTAATTGGCAAGAGTCCATGAGCTAGTGACGTATGGGATATACAATCCTACCAGGAGGGGCAAAGTTTCCCAAACCTCAAAATGCCTATCAATACACCCCTCACCACACCCACAATTCAGTTTTACAAACTTTGCCTCCTATGGAGGTGGTGAAGTAAGTTTGTGCTAAGATTTCTACGTTGATATGCGCTTCTCAGCATTGTTGAAGCCCGATTCCTCTGAGTACAGCGAATGTCCGAGGGACGTGAAGAGAGTATCACTTATTGAATACGATGATTTCCCTAACGGGGGTCTATTTCATAGGTTCTCGGTTATCGGTCGTAGAGATTCATCTCCTACCTCCCTTTTCAGATCGACGATATACTCTCAATTTACCATTACCTCTACTGATAGCTGTTTTAGTACTGGTTTGCCTATCTGCTATATGTGAATGGGTGTCTTTTGGTAAGTATGTTTTTTATTACTTAAGACACCTCAGCTATGGTTTGGCACTTTATGCATTTATATAAAGTTCTAAATATATGTATTGTACTTATATTTGCCATGAGTCGGGTTCATGTATTTCCTTCTGCAGACTGTCAGTTTCATATTTGGGGAATATAAACATTTTTTTTTAAGAAATGTATTTCTTACCTGGGGTTTAGTCTTTTTTTCAATTGACTACTTCTTGCAAATTGCGTGCAGTATTAGGCCCGCGGTCCGCCTACTATTGCACTGCATGTGCATATTTGTTTGTGAGTATATCATCTAGATCAGTGATTTTCAACATTTTTTTTTGCCATGGCACACTTTTTTACATTAAAAAATCCATCCCAAAATTTTACAAAATCACACATTGAAGCCTAATACAGCATATATTAGCCATCATAATGATTGTCTGTGAATGAATGTCAATATGTCATGGTTGTAAATGATGAGCCTGTCGCATCAAAACAAGCAAAATTTAAAAAATGTCACACTGTTCTCAGTCTGCCGCGTCACACCTGAGGATCTCTCACGGCACACTAGTGTGCAGTGGCACACTGGTTGAAAAACACTGATCTAGATCACAAACTTTTGGTTGTCATATATTGGAACTTTTCTTACAGGACATATTCTATCTTTGCATACAACTTGGAGAGAGCTGCTCACCATCGGATTGATGAACTTTTTATCTACATTGCCTATATTGGTTTGAATACCTACTAGAGGGACTTTATCTATGTTTTTAAGTCTATCTATTTCCTTTTTGGAAAATATTTGATTATATGACAAATATATATACTTTATCTATGGTACAATATAGAGTATATTAAGATTGATATTGGTATCTCCATATTAACATCCTCTTATGTGATTGGTTATTTGGCGCACCTCTGTTATTCTATTGCTTAACACAGCAGTTGTACTGTGAACAAAACATAATTATTTATCCTCTTCTGATGGGGATCTATCTGATACAGAAGATCCTTCCTCAGACATTGACACTGACAAATCTACTTATTTATTTAAAATAGAGTAAATGTGTTCTTTATTAAAAGAAGTGTTAATTACTTTGGATATTGAGGTAACCAGTCCTCTTGACGTTCAGTCTAATAAACATTTAAATGCTGTTTTTAAACCTCCTGTGGTTTCTCCAGGGGTTTTTCCTATTCCTGAGGCTATTTCTGATATGATTTCTAAGGAATCGAAAAAGCCAGGTACATATTTTATTCCTTCTTCAAGGTTTAAAAAATTGTATCCTTTACCAGCAAAATCTATAGAGTTTTGGGAAAAAATCCCCAAAGTTGTTCAGGCTATTTCTACTCTTGCTAAACGTACCACTATTCCTATGGAAGATAGTACTTCCTTTAAGGATCCTTTAGATAGGAAGCTTGAATCGTATCTAAGGAAGGCCTATTTATATTCAGGTCATCTTCTCAGACCTGCAATTTCTTTGGCTGATGTTGCGGCTGCATCAACTTTCTGGTTGTAGAAATTAGCGCAACAGGAATTGGATTCTGACTTATCTAGCATTATTCGCTTACTGCAATATGCTAATCATTTTATTTGTGATGCCATTTTTGATATCAAAATTGATGTTTGATCCATGTCTTTAGCTATATTAGCTAGAAGAGCTGTGTGGCTTAAATATTGGAATGCTGATATGACATATAAATCTAGATTACTATCTCTTTCTTTCCAAGGTAATAATTTATTTGGTTCTCAGTTGGATTCTATTATTTCAACTGTCACTGGGGGAAAGGGAGTTTTTCTGCCTCAGGATTAAAAAACCTAAGGGTAAATCTAAGGCTTCTAACCGTTTTCGTTCCTTTCGTCAGAATAAGGAACAAAAACTCAATCCTCCCCCCAAGGAATCTGCTTCCATTTGGAAGCCTTCCTCAAATTGGAATAAATCCAAGCCATTTAGGAAACCAAAGTCAGCCCCTAAGTCCGCATGAAGATGCGGCCCTCATTCCAGCTCAGCTGGTAGGGGGCAGATTAAGGTTTTTCAAGGATATTTGGATAAAATATGTCCAAAATCAATGGATTCAGAGCATTGTCTCTCAAGGGTATCGAATAGGATTCAGAGTAAGACCTCCTGTGAGAAGATTTTTTCTCTCACATATCCTAGCAAATCCAGTAAAAGCTCAGGCTTTCCTGAAGTGTGTTTCAGACCTGGAGTCTTCAGGGGTAATCATGCCAGTTCCTTTTCAGGAACAAGGTTTGGGGTTTTATTCAAATCTATTCATTGTCCCAAAAAAGGAAACATTTATTCAGACCAGTTCTGGATCTGAAAATATTGAATCGTTATGTAAGAGTACCAACTTTCAAGATGGTGACTATAAGGACTATTCTGCCTTTTGTTCAGCGAGGACATTATATGTCCAGAATAGACTTGCAGGATGCATACCTTCATATTCCAATTCATCCAGAACATTATCAGTTTCTGAGATTCTCTTTTCTAAACAAGCATTACCAATTTGTTGCTCTTCCATTTGGCCTAGCAACAGCTCCAATAATCTTTTCAAAGGTTCTGGATGCCCTACTCTCTGTAATCAGAGAACAGGGTATTGCAGTGTTTCCTTATTTGGATGATATCTTGGTACTAGCTCAGTCTTTACGTACTGCAGAATGTCACACAAATCAACTAGTGTTGTTTCTTCGGAAACATGGTTGGTGGATCAATTTACCAAAAAGTTTCTTGATTCCTCAGACAAGGGTCACCTTTTTAGGCTTCCAGATAGATTCAGTGTCCATGACTCTGTCTCTAACAGACAAGAGACGTTTAAAATTGGTTGCAGCCTGCTATGTGCATGGAAGTTTTAGGTCTCATGACTGCAGCATCGGACGCGATCCCCTTTGCTCATTTTCACGAGACCTCTACAGCTTTGTATGCTGAACCAATGGTGCAGGGATTATACAAAGATATCACAATTATTATCCTTAAATCCCAATGTACGACACTCTCTGACGTGGTGGATAGATCACCATCGTTTAGTTCAAGGGGCTTCTTTTGTTCGGCCAACCTGGACTCTGATCACAACAGATGCAAGTCTTTCAGGGTGGGGAGCTGTTTGGGGATCTCAAGAGGCGAGATTACCAATAAATATTTTAGAACTCTGTGCAATTCTCAGAGCTCTTCAGTTTTGGCCTCTGTTAAAGACAGAATCGTTCATTTGTTTTCAGACAGACAATATCACAACAGTGGCATATGTCAATCATCAGGGTGGGACTCACAGTCCCCAAAACTATGAAAGAAGTATCTCAGATACTTGTTCGGGCGGAATCCAGCTCCTGTCTAATCTCTACAGTGCATATCCCAGGTGTAGACAATTGGGAGGTGGATTATCTCAGCCGCCAGACTTTACATCCAGGGGAGTGGTCTCTCCATCTAGATGTATTTTCTCAGATTGTTCAGATGTGGGGTCTTCCAGAGATAGATCTCATGGCCTCTCATCTAAACAAGAAACTTCCCAGATACCTGTCCTCTAGTTCTCCTTCCAAGAGTGATCTCCAAAATCATCATGGAACAATCATTTGTGTTGCTGGTGGCTCCAGCATGGCCACACAGGTTTTGGTATGCGGATCTGGTTCGGATGTCCAGTTGCCCGCCTTGGCCACTTCCGTTACCGCCAGACCTACTATCTCAAGGTCCATTTTTCCATCAGGATCTCAAATCATTAAATTTGAAGGTATGGAAATTGAATGCTTAGTACTAAGTCATAGAGGTTTCTCTGACTCAGTGATTAATACTATGTTACAAGCTCGTAAATCTGTCTCTAGAAAGATTTATTATAGAGTTTGGAAGACTTACATTTCATGGTGTTCTTCTCATAAATTCTCCTGGCATTTTTTAGCATTCCTAGAATTTTACAGTTTCTTCAGGATGGTTTGGATAAGGTTTTGTCTGCAAGTTCCTTGAAAGGACAAATCTGCGCTCTTTCTGTTTTATTTCACAGAAAGATTGCTAAACAAATGTTTTGTACAGGCTTTAGTTCGTATTAAGCCTGTCATTAAATCAATTTCTCCTCCTTGGAGTCTTAATTTGGTTCTGAAGGCTTTACAGGCTCCTCCATTTGAGCCTATGCATTCTTTGGACATTAAACTACTTTATTGGAAAGTGTTGTTCCTTTTGGCCATCTCTTCTGCTAGAATAGTTTCTGAGCTATCTGCTCTTTCTTGTGAGTCTCCTTTTCTGATTTTTCATCAGGATAAGGCAGTTTTGCGGACTTCTTTTCAATTTTTACCTATGGTTTTGAATTCTAATAACATTAATAGAGAAATTGTTGTCCCTTCCTTATGTCCTAATCCTAAGAATTCTTTGGAGAGATCCTTACATTCTTTGGATGTGGTAAGAGCTTTGAAATATTATGTGGGAGCTACTAAAGATTTCAGGAAGACTTCCAGTCTATTTGTTTTATTTTCTGGTCCTAGGAAAGGTCAGAAGGCTTCTGCTATTTCCTTGGCTTCTTGGTTGAAACTTTTGATTCATCAAGCTTATTGGGAGTCGGGTCAGGCCCTGCCTCAGAGAATTACAGCTCATTCTACTAGATCAGTCTCCACTTCGTGGGCTTTTAAGAATGAAGCTTCAGTTGATCAGATTTGCAAAGCGCCAACTTGGTCCTCTTTGCATACATTTACTAAATTCTACCGTTTTGATGTATTTGCTTCTTCGGAAGCAGTTTTTGGTAGAAAAGTTCTTCAGGCAGCTGTTTCAGTTTGATTCATCTGCTTTTGATTTAAGTGTTTTTCTTTCAATTATGAAAATAAACTTATTTTTTGGGTTGTGGATTAATTTTTTCAGCAGAAAATGGCTGTTTTTATTTTATTCCCTCCCTCTCTAGTGACTCTTGAGTGGAGATCCACATCTTGGGTATTACTATCCCATACGTCACTAGCTCATGGACTCTTGCCAATTACATGAAAGAAAACATAATTTATGTAAGAACTTACCTGATAAATTAATTTCTTTCATATTGGCAAGAGTCCATGAGGCCCACCCTTTTTTATGGTGGTTATTATTTTTTGTATAAAGCACAATTATTTCCAAATTTCCTTTGTTGATGCTTTCTACTCCTTTCTTTATCACCCCACTGCTTGGCTATTCGTTAAACTGAATTGTGGGTGTGGTGAGGGGTGTATTTATAGGCATTTTGAGGTTTGGGAAACTTTGCCCCTCCTGGTAGGATTGTATATCCCATACGTCACTAGCTCATGGACTCTTGCCAATATGAAAGAAATTAATTTATCAGGTATGTTCTTACATAAATTATGTTTTCCACGATTACCTGGAGGGAAAGAAGCCTTTCTGCCACAGAATATGAACAACAGACCTTCGGGGTGACAGTCTTCAAATTTTTGTTCCTTTCGTTCGGACAAGTCCCAACTATCTCAATCCTCATCCAAGCCCAAGAGTACTTGGAAGCAGGCTCAGTCCTGGAACAAGTTCAAACAGACAAAGAATCCCGCTGAGAACAAGTCGGCATGAAGGGACGGCCTCCGATCCGGGATCAGATCGAGTAGGGGCAGATTGTTGCTTTACTCAGACGCTTGTTTCAGAATGTTCAGGACCCTTGGGTTCTGGAGGTCATATCTCAGGGATACCGGATAGAATTCAAGTCCTATCCACCCAGGGGCAGATTCCTTATCTCCAGACTGTCTACAAGACCAGAGAAGAGGACTGCATTTTTTAAGTTGCGTAGGGGACCTAGTCTCTTTAGGAGTAATTGTCCCGGTACCTGTATCAGAAAGAGGTCTGGGGTTCTATTCAAACCTCTTCGTGGTTCCCAAGAAGGAGGGAACGTTTCGTCCAATTCTGGACTTGAATTCCCAACCTTCAACATGGAGATAAGATCAATCCTTCCTCTGGTTCAGGAAGGACAGTTTATGACTACCATAGACCTATAGGATGCATACCTTTGCGTTCCGATACACAGGGAAGATTTTCAATACCTGAGATTTGCATTTCTGGACCAACACTTCCAGTTCATAACACTTCCGTTTGGCTTAGCTACTGCTCCAAGAATATTTACGAAGGTTCTGGGAGCTCTTCTAGCAGTTGCCAGAACACGAGGTATTGCAGTAGCACCTTACCTGGACGATATCTTGGTACAGGCACCATCTTTTCGTCTAACAAGGGACCACTAGGCATTCCTTCTAAGTCTTCTTCGGGTCACATGGATGGAAGATACATTTGGAAAAGAGTTCTCTTACTCCACATACCAGGGTGAATTTCATGGGTACAGTTATAGACTCGGTATCCATGAAGATCTTTCTAACGGATCAGAGACATTGCAAGCTTGCCTCCCTAAGTCCTTCGGTGGCCCAGTGTATGGAAGTGATTGGCCTCATGGTGTCTTTTATGGACATCATTCCCTTTCAAGCAAGAGATAATCTGTCATAGGCAAAGTCTGTCTTTCTAAGTATTAAGTATCCTTAGGGTCAGTACAAGAAAAATCTCACAGCTAACAGTCACTGGCGGGAAACACTGCAATAGAACGTCTTTATGCCCTGGAGCTATGCTCTAGCTACTCACGTAGATGTAGACATACAGGGTTTCATGCCCTCCGGACCGCCATGTATCCTTGACTTGACGGGCGTTGTAGTATGTGGCATCTTCTGCTCTCTCTCCCGCTCTGGTCCGTCACTTCTGTCCCACGTCTGACGTATAGGGGAAAACCAAACCTGGAATCACTGATGCATGTGAATAGGCTGGATATAAGTGCTGGTAGAGATATCCAAAAGAAGAGGTGATATCCAGCTGGTAAAAGTTAACAACTTTATTGGAAATTCAATTAAAATCCGGAGAACGAAGCATACACTTGACACAAGAGGATATAGTGAAGCAAAACAGGCTTACGTGTTTTGGCGGTAAGCCGTAATCATAGCCATACCTGGTTACCTACAGCACACCTTTAAAAAGGATAAAAACCAACCCTATTGGTTAGAACCGCAACGCCCATATCCTCATATCAAAAAAACCTGATAGGTTGTAAACAATAGCCAACCACTAGAGCAATTTAACAAATGAGAGAGCTGGAAATGAAAGGAAAATAACTAAGTGACTTATTAGATACAAATAAGATACAGTGTAGTTTATATAAGATTAGGTTGAACACAGGCCCTAATATCTTGAAATATTTATACACCTTGGGATAGACAAATACGAAATTGATTAAAGGGGAAGCAATAAACGTGTATTTAGTTAGGTACAACCAGCAATATTTGCAATATTCAGCAGGTCACTTAAATTATACATGAAATAACAATACAAAGGTGTATGTGTTTATGTGTATATATATGTATATATATATATATATATATATATATATATATATATATATATATATACACACAGGTGGCCCTCGGTTTACAACGGTTCAATTTGCACCGTTTCAGCAAAACAGCCTTTTTTTCAGTCATGTGACTGCTATTGAAAAGCATTGAGAAGCAGTGCATTGATTAAAATAGCCAGTAGGTGGAGCTGTCCGCTTGTGTTGCAGCAAAGATATGCAAGCCAAGCAAGCTGAAATTAATCACTTTAACCAGACCTGAGCTATCAAGCAGATTTCAAAGGAACAAGATCTTCCTGTCTATAAATCAGTCCAGATTGGAATGCATAGAAAGAACTGTTTGCAGAAAAATGCAAGTAAAGTCTGTGTTTGATTATTTTATTAGGTTTATAATGCTGTTTAGCAAATGTTTTTGTTCCTTTAACTTAGTTTAATTATATATTCTGTGTTGTGTGATTATTTTATTAGGTTTATAATGCTGTTCAGCATTTAAAGTCTTCCTTTCAAAGCTTTAAAAAACAGAATTTATGTTTACCTGATAAATTTCTTTCTCCAACGGTGTGTCCGGTCCACGGCGTCATCCTTACTTGTGGGATATTCTCTTCCCCAACAGGAAATGGCAAAGAGCCCAGCAAAGCTGGTCACATGATCCCTCCTAGGCTCCGCCTACCCCAGTCATTCGACCGACGTTAAGGAGGAATAATTGCATAGGAGAAACCATATGGTACCGTGGTGACTGTAGTTAAAGAAAATAAAATATCAGACCTGATTAAAAAAACCAGGGCGGGCCGTGGACCGGACACACCGTTGGAGAAAGAAATTTATCAGGTAAACATAAATTCTGTTTTCTCCAACATAGGTGTGTCCGGTCCACGGCGTCATCCTTACTTGTGGGAACCAATACCAAAGCTTTAGGACACGGATGAAGGGAGGGAGCAAATCAGGTCACCTAAATGGAAGGCACCACGGCTTGCAAAACCTTTCTCCCAAAAATAGCCTCAGAAGAAGCAAAAGTATCAAACTTGTAAAATTTGGTAAAAGTGTGCAGTGAAGACCAAGTCGCTGCCCTACATATCTGATCAACAGAAGCCTCGTTCTTGAAGGCCCATGTGGAAGCCACAGCCCTAGTGGAATGAGCTGTGATTCTTTCGGGAGGCTGCCGTCCAGCAGTCTCGTAAGCCAATCTGATGATGCTTTTAATCCAAAAAGAGAGAGAGGTAGAAGTTGCTTTTTGACCTCTCCTTTTACCTGAATAAACAACAAACAAGGAAGATGTTTGTCTAAAATCCTTTGTAGCATCTAAATAGAATTTTAGAGCGCGAACAACATCCAAATTGTGCAACAAACGTTCCTTCTTTGAAACTGGTCTTGGACACAGAGAAGGTACGATAATCTCCTGGTTAATGTTTTTGTTAGAAACAACTTTTGGAAGAAAACCAGGTTTAGTACGTAAAACCACCTTATCTGCATGGAACACCAGATAAGGAGGAGAACACTGCAGAGCAGATAATTCTGAGACTCTTCTAGCAGAAGAAATCGCAACTAAAAACAAAACTTTCCAAGATAATAACTTAATATCAACGGAATGTAAGGGTTCAAACGGAACCCCCTGAAGAACTGAAAGAACTAAATTGAGACTCCAAGGAGGAGTCAAAGGTTTGTAAACAGGCTTGATTCTAACCAGAGCCTGAACAAAGGCTTGAACATCTGGCACAGCTGCCAGCTTTTTGTGAAGTAATACCGACAAGGCAGAAATCTGTCCCTTCAGGGAACTTGCAGATAATCCTTTTTCCAATCCTTCTTGAAGGAAGGATAGAATCCTAGGAATCTTAACCTTGTCCCAAGGGAATCCTTTAGATTCACACCAAGAGATATATTTTTTCCAAATTTTGTGGTAAATCTTTCTAGTCACAGGCTTTCTGGCCTGAACAAGAGTATCGATCACAGAATCTGAGAATCCTCGCTTCGATAAAATCAAGCGTTCAATCTCCAAGCAGTCAGCTGGAGTGAAACCAGGTTCGGATGTTCGAACGGACCCTGAACAAGAAGGTCTCGTCTCAAAGGTAGCTTCCAAGGTGGAGCCGATGACATATTCACCAGATCTGCATACCAAGTCCTGCGTGGCCACGCAGGAGCTATCAAGATCACCGACGCCCTCTCCTGCTTGATCCTGGCTATCAGCCTGGGGATGAGAGGAAATGGCGGGAACACATAAGCTAGTTTGAAGGTCCAAGGTGCTACTAGTGCATCCACTAGAGCCGCCTTGGGATCCCTGGATCTGGCCCCGTAGCAAGGAACTTTGAAGTTCTGACGAGAGGCCATCAGATCCATGTCTGGAATGCCCCACAGGTGAGTGACTTGGGCAAAGATTTCCGGATGGAGTACCCACTCCCCCGGATGCAATGTCTGCCGACTCAGAAAATCCGCTTCCCAATTTTCCACTCCTGGGATGTGGATAGCAGACAGGTGGCAGGAGTGAGACTCCGCCCAAAGAATAATTTTGGTTACTTCTTCCATCGCTAGGGAACTCCTTGTTCCCCCCTGATGGTTGATGTACGCAACAGTCGTCATGTTGTCTGATTGAAACCGTATGAACCTGGTCCTCGCAAGCTGGGGCCAGGCCTGGAGCGCATTGAATATCGCTCTCAGTTCCAGAATATTTATCGGTAGAAGAGATTCTTCCCGAGACCAAAGACCCTGAGCTTTCAGGGATCCCCAGACCGCGCCCCAGCCTATCAGACTGGCGTCGGTCGTGACAATGACCCACTCTGGTCTGTGGAACATCATCCCTTGAGACAGATTGTCCAGGGACAGCCACCAACGGAGTGAGTCTCTGGTCCTCTGATTTACTTGTATCTTCGGAGACAAGTCTGTATAGTCCCCATTCCACTGACTGAGCATGCACAGTTGTAATGGTCTTAGATGAATGCGCGCAAAAGGAACTATGTCCATCGCCGCCACCATCAACCCAATCACTTCCATGCACTGAGCTATGGAAGGAAGAGGAACGGAATGAAGTATCCGACAAGAGTCCAGAAGCTTTGTTTTTCTGGCCTCTGTTAGAAAGATCCTCATTTCTAAGGAGTCTATAATTGTTCCCAAGAAGGGAACCCTTGTTGACGGGGATAGAGAACTCTTTTCCACGTTCACTTTCCAGCCGTGAGATCTGAGAAAGGCCAGGACAATGTCCGTGTGAGCCTTTGCTTGAGGAAGGGACGACGCTTGAATCAGAATGTCGTCCAGGTAAGGTACTACTGCAATGCCCCTTGGTCTTAGCACCGCTAGAAGGGACCCTAGTACCTTTGTGAAAATCCTTGGAGCAGTGGCTAATCCGAAAGGAAGCGCCACGAACTGGTAATGTTTGTCCAGGAATGCAAACCTTAGGAACCGATGATGTTCCTTGTGGATAGGGATATGTAGATACGCATCCTTTAAATCCACCGTGGTCATAAATTGACCTTCCTGGATGGAAGGAAGGATAGTTCGAATGGTTTCCATCTTGAACGATGGGACCTTGAGAAATTTGTTTAAGATCTTGAGATCTAGGATTGGTCTGAACGTTCCCTCTTTTTTGGGAACTATGAACAGATTGGAGTAGAACCCCATCCCTTGTTCTCTTAATGGAACAGGATGAATCACTCCCATTTTTAACAGGTCTTCTACACAATGTAAGAACGCCTGTCTTTTTATGTGGTCTGAAGACAACTGCGACTTGTGGAACCTCCCCCTTGGGGGAAGTCCCTTGAATTCCAGAAGATAACCCTGGGAGACTATTTCTAGCGCCCAAGGATCCAGAACATCTCTTGCCCAAGCCTGAGCGAAGAGAGAGAGTCTGCCCCCCACCAGATCCGGTCCCGGATCGGGGGCCAATATTTCATGCTGTCTTGGTAGCAGTGGCAGGTTTCTTGGCCTGCTTTCCCTTGTTCCAGCCTTGCATTGGTCTCCAAGCTGGCTTGGCCTGAGAAGTATTACCCTCTTGCTTAGAGGACGTAGCACCTTGGGCTGGTCCGTTTTTACGAAAGGGACGAAAATTAGGTCTATTTTTTACCTTGAAGGGCCGATCCTGAGGAAGGGCGTGGCCCTTACCCCCAGTGATATCAGAGATAATCTCTTTCAAGTCAGGACCAAACAGCGTTTTCCCCTTGAAAGGAATGTTTAGTAGCTTGTTCTTGGAAGACGCATCAGCCGACCAAGATTTCAACCAAAGCGCTCTGCGCGCCACAATAGCAAACCCAGAGTTCTTAGCCGCTAACTTAGCCAATTGCAAAGAGGCGTCTAGAGTGAAAGAATTAGCCAATTTGAGAGCATTGATTCTGTCCATAATCTCCTCATAAGGAGGAGAGTCACTATCAAGCACCTTAAGCAGTTCATCAAACCAGAAATATGCGGCTGTAGTGACAGGGACAATGCATGAAATGGGTTGTAGAAGGTAACCCTGCTGAACAAACATCTTTTTAAGCAAACCTTCTAATTTTTTATCCATAGGATCTTTGAAAGCACAACTATCCTCTATGGGAATAGTGGTGCGTTTGTTTAAAGTAGAAACCGCTCCCTCGACCTTGGGGACTGACTGCCATAAGTCCTTTCTGGGGTCGACCATAGGAAACAATTTTTTAAATATGGGGGGAGGGACGAAAGGAATACCGGGCCTTTCCCATTCTTTATTAACAATGTCCGCCACCCGCTTGGGTATAGGAAAAGCTTCTGGGAGCCCCGGCACCTCTAGGAACTTGTCCATTTTACATAGTTTCTCTGGGATGACTAAATTTTCACAATCATCCAGAGTGGATAGTACCTCCTTAAGCAAAATGCGGAGATGTTCCAATTTAAATTTAAATGTAATCACATCAGATTCAGCCTGCTGAGAAATGTTCCCTAAATCAGTAATTTCTCCCTCAGACAAAACCTCCCTGGCCCCCTCAGATTGGGTTAGGGGCCCTTCAGAGATATTAATATCAGCGTCGTCATGCTCTTCAGTAACTAAAACAGAGCAGCCACGCTTACGCTGACAAGGGTTCATTTTGGCTAAAATGTTTTTGACAGAATTATCCATTACAGCCGTTAATTGTTGCATAGTAAGGAGTATTGGCGCGCTAGATGTACTAGGGGCCTCCTGAGTGGGCAAGACTCGTGTAGACGAAGGAGGGAATGATGCAGTACCATGCTTACTCCCCTCACTTGAGGAATCATCTTGGGCATCATTGTCATTATCACATAAATCACATTTATTTAAATGAATAGGAATTCTGGCTTCCCCACATTCAGAACACAGTCTATCTGGTAGTTCAGACATGTTAAACAGGCATAAACTTGATCAGAAAGTACAAAAAACGTTTTAAAATAAAACCGTTACAGTCACTTTAAATTTTAAACTGAACACACTTTATTACTGCAATTGCGAAAAAACATGAAGGAATTGTTCAAAATTCACCAAATTTTCACCACAGCGTCTTAAAGCCTCGAAAATATTGCACACCAATTTTGGAAGCTTTAACCCTTAAAATAACGGAACCGGAGCCGTTTTAAGCTTTAAACCCCTTTACAGTCCCTGGTATCTGCTTTGCTGAGACCCAACCAAACCCAAAGGGGAATACGATACCAAATGACGCCTTCAGAAGTCTTTTATAAGTATCAGAGCTCCTCTCACATGCGACTGCATGCCATGCCTCTCAAAAACAAGTGCGCAACACCGGCGCGAAAATGAGACTCTGCCTATGCTTTGGGAAAGCCCCTAAAGAATAAGGTGTCTAAAACAGTGCCTGCCGATATTATTAAATCAAAATACCCAGAATAAATGATTCCTCAAGGCTAAATAAGTGTTAATATCAATCGATTTAGCCCAAAAAAAGTCTACAGTTTAAATAAGCCCTTGTGAAGCCCTTATTTACAATCGTAATAAACATGGCTTACCGGATCCCATAGGGAAAATGACAGCTTCCAGCATTACATCGTCTTGTTAGAATGTGTCATACCTCAAGCAGCAAGAGACTGCAAACTGTTCCCCCAACTGAAGTTAATTGCTCTCAACAGTCCTGTGTGGAACAGCCATGGATTTTAGTTACGGTTGCTAAAATCATTTTCCTCATACAAACAGAATTCTTCATCTCTTTTCTGTTTCTGAGTAAATAGTACGTACCAGCACTATTTGAAAATAACAAACTCTTGATTGAATAATGAAAAACTACAGTTAAACACTAAAAAACTCTAAGCCATCTCCGTGGAGATGTTGCCTGTACAACGGCAAAGAGAATGACTGGGGTAGGCGGAGCCTAGGAGGGATCATGTGACCAGCTTTGCTGGGCTCTTTGCCATTTCCTGTTGGGGAAGAGAATATCCCACAAGTAAGGATGACGCCGTGGACCGGACACACCTATGTTGGAGAAATAATGTATTAGGTGTTACTTATGACAATTTTGAGAGGGGCCTGGAACCTAACTCCCTCACTTCCCATTGACTTACATTATAAACTGGGTTTCAATTTACAACGGTTTCGATTAACAACCATTGCTTCTGGAACCTAACCCCAGCGTAAACTGAGGGCTACCTATATATAGATATAGATAAATATATAGATATATACTGTAGATATACACATATATGTTCAGGGAATGACGCATACAAATTGTATAGTTGCAATATTGTGGTAGATATGCGAATATTATCATGGATCGAATCATAACAAAATAAAATATGTGATCGGCGTCACTAGTAATAAAGTCACATAATTCCCACAACATCGTAATGCATAGAAAGGCCGAAACTATATGCATCAATGTTAGATCACTATATCTGGGATAACTTATCAGATCCACATTAACTACTTAATCTGTACCCTATCCGGGAGTGGAAAACAAAAAAGGCTAAAACTATTGAAAATTGAAGTTAACGGACACCCATAATATGGGGGCTGAGAGGAAAGAATAAAGGGGGGGACAACAGAGCTATGATATAATTCATTATTCACGTTGAGTTGAGTTGAGACCCTCTGGAATTCAGGTTTTTAACCTAAAGATCCAGATGGCCTCCCTCTTGGCCAGCAACTGATCAAGGTCCCCACCTCGTTTTGGTCTGCATACCTTCTAAATAATACACAAACTAAATGTATTTAAATTTTTCTGATGAAATAAAGCAAAGTGTTGTGCTAGGGGGGTAGATGATCTACCTGTACTAATTGTAGAGAAATGTTCTCTCATACGGGAATTAACATCCCGTGTTGTGAGTCCCACATATTGGAGTTTACATTGGGTACAGTTTATCAAATAAATGACATGCATTATTGCAATTTACACAATGTTTGATTCCAATGACTCCCCTGTAAAGAAAGAGGAGAAAGTTTTGGTTATCCTGACATGTTCATAGGGTTTGCATTTTCTATGCCCACATTTGTACATACCTACACTAGTTAACCATGAACTGGAGGCTTGGGTGTTTTCTTTCAGTTGTGTAGGTGCTAAAATATTACCTAATTTGGCACATCTCTTTGAAGAGCATCTTAGTCCTCCCTCAACCAAATCAGTTAGTTTCTCATCTGCAGCTAGCAATGGAAAATGTTTCTGTATAATCTTAGTAACCTGTGTGAACTGAGCACTGTACTCAGTAACAAAGGTTATCCCCTTGAACTCTTTGTCTCTAGATGGTTTCTTGGTAATATGTCTACCTGACTCTTTGCTCTATTAATTTCCCTAGGGGAATACTGTCTTCCCTTTGGTCTCATAGCTAGAAGGTCCGCTTCATGCAAATAATCAACATTTCTAGAGCAATTCCTTTTTAAACGGGTGAATTGACCCTTTGCCACCGCCTTTGGGGTATGTTTGGGGTGGCAGCTTGTTGCGTGAAGCAACGTGTTCCCTGAGATCGGGTTTCTAAACACATTTGATACAACTTTACTGCCCTCTTCACCAATTAGGGCCAAATCCAGATAGTTAATCTGTGTAGGATGGTATTCAAATGTAAATTTTAAACCCACTTGGTTAACATTTATTCATCATTGGTAATCATTCCCTTTGCCAGATTTCATCTCAGACCCTTACAACTATGCATGCTGAGACAATGGAATGGCGAACATTCAGACCTGTCCAAACAGATAATACTGGACAGCCTGTCGAGAGATTCGCTCTCTTGGTGGCTCTGTAAAGATCACCTGTCCTAAGGCATGTGCTTCTTGAGACCGTCCCTGGAGATTGTGACTACTGACAAAAGTCTATCCATCTGGGGAGCTGTTTGGGGTGCCAGGAAGGCACACAGGGCCTGTTGACTCAGGTGGAGTCCACGTTGCCGGTCAATATCTTTAAACTTCAGTCAATATTTAATGCCCTGAAAACTTGTCCCCTTCTGGGTTTGTCAGATTCCAATCGGACAATATAACTTCGGTAGCCTACTTCAACCATCAGGGAGGAACAAGGAGTTCCTTAGCGATGAGAGAGGTTTCTCAGAAACTGGAATGGGCAGAGACCCACAACTGGGAAGCAGACTCCCTCAGCAGCCAATCTTTTCACCCAGGGGAATGGTCTCTGCACCCTGGGGTATTTGCAGAGATATGCTCCAGATGGGGGATGCCGGAGATAGACCTCATGGCCTCCCATCTAAATCCCAAACTACCCAGATACTGGTCGAGATTAAGGGATCCTCAAGCAGATCTAATAGATGCTCTAGCAGTTCCGACTCATATCTATTTCCTCTATTACCTCTTCTCCCCCGTGTGGTGGCTCGGATCAAGCAGGAGCGAGCACCGGTGATTCCAATTGCTCCATCCTGGCCGCAAAGGACTTGGTTCACGGATCTGGTGGGGATATCCTCATCGCAGGAATCTGCTTCTACAGAGTCCCTTCCTACATCAAAATCTAGATTCTCTGAGGCTGACTGCGTGGTGATTGAACGCTTATAGGGACAGTCAACACCAGAATTTTTGTAGTTTTAAGATAGATAATCCCTTAATTACCAATTCCCCAGATTTGCATAACCAACACAGTTATAATTATACACATTTTACCTCTGAAATTACCTTGTATCTAAGCCTCAGCAGACTGCCCCCTTATTTCAGTTCTTTTAACAGACTTGCATTTTAGCCAATCAGAGCTGTCTCCATGGTAAATTCACGTGCATTAGCTCAATGTTATCTATATGAAACACGTGAACTAATGCCCTCTAGTGGTGAAAAACTATCAAAATGCATTTAGATTAGAGGCGACCTTCAAGGTCTAAGAAATAAGCATATGAACCTCCTAGGTTTAGCTTTCAACTAAGAATACCAAGAGAACAAAGCAAAATGGGTGATAAAAGTAAATTGGAAAGTTGTTTAAAATGACATGCCCTATTTGAAACATGAAAGTTTTTTTTGGACTTGACTGTCCCTTTAATCTTAGCCAAGAGAGGTTTCTCTAAGAGTGTTTTTCACACTTTGATTTAAGCTTGTAAGCCGGTTACTCAACGCATCTACCATAAGGTGTGGCGGACTTATCTGCACTGGTGTGAAGAGTGTTTTTTTCTTGGCATAAGGTTAAGATTGCTAGAATTTTATCCTTTCTCCAGGACGGACTGGATAAGGGTATATCTGCTAGTTCCCTGCACAAGAGATTAGCTAAGCTTCCGATTTTGCAGTCCTTTAGGGCCCTGACTAGGATCAGGCCTGTGTTTAGAAGGGTGGCTCCACTTCGGAGTCTCAACCTTGTTCTTCGTGTGTTGCAGCAGGCACCATTTAAGCCCATGCATACTGTTGACATTAAACTGTTATCCTGGAAGTTTCTTTTTCTGTTGGCTATTGCCTTTGCTCGCAGGGTCTCAGAGATTTCTGTCTTGCAGTGTGATCCCCCTTGCCTTGTTTTTCACGCAGATACGTGGTTTTACGTACTAAGTTAGGTTTCCTTTCTAAGATGGTGTCAGATCTGAACATTAATCAAGAGATCCTCAGTAAAGGAACGTTTGCTTCACAATCTAGATGTGGTTCGTGCCTTGAAATTTTCTTTCAGGCTACTAAGGAGTTAAGACAATCTTCAACTTTGTATGTCATCTATGCAGGTAAAGGTAGGGGTCAGAAGGCCACTACGTCATCCTTGTCTTTCTGGTTGAGAAATGTCATCTGCCTATCCTGAGACAGCGGGACAACAGCCTCCTGAGAGGATTGCGGCTCATTTCACTAGAGCAGTAGCTTCTTCCTGAGCTTTTAAGAACAAGGCCTCTATTGAGCAGATTTATAAGGTGGCTACCTTGTCCTCCTTACATACTTTTTCTTACATCCTTTTTCTAAATTTTACAAGTTTGATGATTCTTTTGGGAGAAAGGTTTTGCAGAATGTGGTGCCCTCAAATTAGGGTCCGCCTCCTTTTTGTTCCCTCCCGTTATTTCTTCAGTGTGCTCTGGAGCTAGGGTATGGTTTTCCCAACAGTCAGGAATGAAGTTGTGAACTCTCCCTGCCTTATGGAAAGATAAGAAAATGTATGATTACCAGATTAATTCCTTTCTTTCCTGGCAAGTATACAGAATGTATAATAGACAGAAAAGATGAGCAGTGAGGTGACACTTACTATTGTTCATCAATAAACTCAAAAGCCACTCTTTAGGAAATAGCGAACCATCATCCATATACATAAACACAGCAACCTAGGTAGGTGAGACTTACTTTTAGTATTTGGCACCGTCCTCAAGGCAACCACTCTCAGACCTAATCGCCTTCTGTATTTATCACAGACCAGGCGACTGGTACTATTTAGTGGGCCTTCCGGGTGTAAATCACTACCCGACCTATCTGGACAATGTTCACAACACACGGCACAAGCCGTCACAGAGTTTTCACTCACCCCCTAGTGCTGTTATTTTTGATGCGCTGGCTCCATTCGTCCTCACGGAGAAGAACTGCTTCAGACGCCTCTTACTTCCGCAGTAAGCTCCCGGCAGTAGCGTAGCCACTCCAAACTCCTAGGCCCCCAACAAAACAGGGACCACGTGATCGGATCCTCCAATCGGATACGTCCTCAGTAGGCAGAGTAATTAGTCCGAACAAATTGCAGGCTAAATGAGAACAGCAGTTGGCAGTAATCCCAGGGTTATAGTGCGGTACTGTGTGTCTATGAGAACAGAGTGAGAAATTCAGAAAGCGGGTCCCTGTACCCACTTGAAAATAAGCATTGGAAAAGGAAAAAAATGACTGATCCTCACTCAGGTCATAAACGAACAATTCTTTAATCCATATTATTTAAAAATAGGAAACAGGACATGACAGAACATGCAGCCAAGCTGAAACGTCTGACCGGAATGTAGATTCTCACCAGCTCCTGCAGATACTGATGTGCAAGCTGTCAGAGCCACTGCCAAGGCCCCATAAACATCCAATATTTAGAAAAATCAGCAGCACCATCAAAAGTAATATCTTATGAGATTTTTATTGTTCCCAGAGGACAGAAAACATGATGTTTCTCCAACATAGGTGTGTCCGGTCCACGGCGTCATCCTTACTTGTGGGATATTCTCCTCCCCAACAGGAAATGGCAAAGAGCCCAGCAAAGCTGGCCATATAGTCCCTCCTAGGCTCCGCCTACCCCAGTCATTCTCTTTGCCGTTGCACAGGCAACATCTCCACGGAGATGGCTTAGAGTTTTTTTGGTGTTTAAATGTAGTTTTTGTTCTTCAATCAAGAGTTTGTTATTTTAAGATAGTGCTGGTATGTACTATTTACTCTGAAACAGAAAAGAGATGAAGATTTCTGTTTGTAAGAGGAAAATGATTTTAGCAACCGTTACTAAAATCGATAGCTGTTTCCACACAGGACTGTTGAGATGAAGTAACTTCAGTTGGGGGAAACAGTGGGCAGACTTTGCTGCTTGAGGTATGACACATTTCTAACAAGACTCGGTAATGCTGGAAGCTGTCATTTTCCCTATGGGAACCGGTAAGCCATTTTCTTAGTTTAAGTAAAAGAATAAAGGGCTTCATTAGGGCTTAAAAAACTGGTAGACATTTTTCTGGGCTAAAACGATTACTTTACTAAGTATATTTGGCAGATTATTACTTTTAATAGTTGTTAAATCTTGGGGATTGTTTTAATAAAAACGGCAGGCACTGTATTGGACACCTTTTTCACTGGGGGCCTTTTCTAGTCATAGACAGAGCCTCATTTTCGCGCCTCTAATGCGCAGTTGTTTTTGGAAAGCATGGCATGCAGATGCATGTGTGAGGAGCTAAGAACCACTGAAAAAGCTTATAGAAGGCATCATTTGGTATCGTATTCCCCTCTGGGCTTGGTTGGGTCTCAGCAAAGCAGATACCTGGGACTGTATAGGGGTTAAATGTAAAAACGGCTCCGGTTCCGTTATTTTAAGGGTTAAAGCTTTCAAATTTGGTGTGCAATACTTTTAAGGCTTTAAGTTACTGTGGTGAAATTTTGGTGAATTTTGAACAATTCCTTCATACTTTTTCACATATTCAGTAATAAAGTGTGTTCAGTTTAAAATTTAAAGGGACAGTAACGGTTTTATTGTAAAACGTTTTTTGTGCTTTGTTGACAAGTTTAAGCCTGTTTAACATGTCTGAACCATCAGATAACGATGTTCTATATGTATGAAAGCCAATGTGTCTCCCCATTTAAATATATGTGATATATTTGTGTCATAATGTCCAAACAAAGTAGGGATAATAATGCCATAGATATGATATTGCCCAAGATGATTCCTCTAATGAGGGGAGTAAGCATGGTACTGCATCATCCCCTTCTGTGTCTACACCAGTTTTGCCCACACAAGAGGCCCCTAGTACATCTAGTGCGCCAATACTTATTACCATACAACAATTAATGGCTGTAATGGATAATTCTATTGCATGCATTTTTTCCAAAATGCCTACTTATCAGAGAAAGCGTGATTGCTCTGTTTTAAACACTGAAGAGCAAAAGGACGCTGATGATATCTGTTCTGACATACCCTCACACCTATCTGAAGGGGCCAGGAGGGAGGTTTTGTCTGAGGGAGAAATTTCAGATTCAGGGAAAATTTCTCAACAAGCAGAACCTGATATTGTAACTTTTAAATTTAAATTACAACATCTCCACGCACTACTCAAGGTATTATCTACTCTGGATGATTGTGACAATTTGGTCATTCCAGAGAAATTAGGTAAGATGGACAAGTTCCTAGAGGTTCCGGTGCCCCCCGATGTTTTTCCTATACCCAAGTGGGTGGCGGACATAGTAAATAAGGAGTGGGAAAGGCCCGGCATACCTTTTGTCCTCCCCCTATATTTAAGAAATTCTTTCCTATAGTCGACCCCAGAAAGGACTTATAGCATACAGTCCCCAAGGTCGAGGGGGCGGTTTCTACTCTAAACAAACGCACTTCTATTCCTATAGAAGATAGTTGTGCTTTCAAGATCCTATGGATTAAAGGTTAGAGGGTTTGCTTAAAAAGATGTTTGTTCAGCAAGGTTACCTTCTACAACCAATTTCATGCATTGTTCCTGTCACTACAGCTGCGTGTTTCTGGTTCGAAGAACTAGAAAAGTCGCTCAATAAAGAATCTTCGTACGAGGAGGTTTTGGACAGAGTTCAAGCTCTTAAATTGGCTAACTCTTTTATTTTAGATGCCGCTTTGCAATTAGCTAGATTAGCGGCGAATAATTCAGGGTTTGCTATCGTGGCGCGCAGAGCGCTTTTGCTTAACATCCCTTTCAAGGGTAAAACACTGTTTGGCCCTGACTTGAAAGAGATTATTTCAGACATCACTGGGGGAAAGGGCCACGCCCTTCCTCTGGATAGGTCTTTTAAGGCTAAAAATAAGCCAAATTTTCGTCCCTTTCGCAGAAACGGACCAGCCTCAAATTCTACACCCTCTAAGCAAGAGGGTAATACTTCTCAAACCAAGCCAGCCTGGAGGCCGATGCAAGGCTGGAACAAGGGTAAGCAGGCCAAGTCACCTGCCACTGCTACCAAAACAGCATGAAGTGTTGGCCCCCGATCTGGGAAGGATCTGGTGGGGGGCAGACTTTCTCTCTTTGCTCAGGCTGGGGCAAGAGATGTTCAGGATCCTTGGGCGATAGAAATAGTTTCTCAAGGTTATCTCCTGGAATTCAGGGAACTACCCCCAAGGGGAAGGTTCCACGGGTCTCAATTATCTTCGAACAGGCATTCTTACACTGTGTAGAAGACCTGTTAAGCATGGGAGTGATTCATCCTGTTCCATTAGGAGAACAAGGGATGGGTTTTTACTCCAACCTGTTCATAATTCCCAAAAAAGAGGGAACATTCAGACCTATTTTAGATCTCAAGATTCTAAACAAGTTTCTAAGGGTTTCATCGTTCAAAATGGAAACCATTCGAACGATCCTTCCTACCATCCAGGAAGGTCAATTCATGACCACGGTGGACTTAAAGGATGCGTACCTACGTATTCCTATCCACAAGGAACATTTTCGGTTCCTAAGGTTCGCCTTTCTGGACAACCATTACCAGTTTGTGGCACTTCCATTCGGATTAGCCACTGCTCCAAGGATTTTCACAAGGGTACTAGGGTCCCTTCTAGCGGTGCTAAGACCAAGGGGCATTGCAGTAGTACCTTACTTGGACGACATCCTGATTCAAGTGTCGTCTCTGTCAAAAGCAAGGGCTCATACGGACATTGTCCTAGCCTTTCTCAGATCTCACAGGTGGAAAGTGAACATAGAAAAAAGTTCTCTGTCCCCGTCAACAAGAGTTCCCTTCTTGGGAACAATAATAGTTTCCTTAGAAATGAAGGTTTTTCTGACAGAGGCCAGAAAATCAAAACTTCTAAGCTCTTGTCAGGTACTTCATTCTGTTCTTCTTCCTTCCATAGCGCAGTGCATGGAAGTAATAGGTTTGATGGTTGCGGCAATGGACATAGTTCCTTTTGCACAAATTCATCTAAGACCATTACACCTGTGCATGCTCAGACAGTGGAATGGGGATTATACAGACTTGTCTCCGACGATACAAGTAGATCAAATAACCAGAGATTCACTCCGTTGGTGGCTGACCCTGGACAACCTGTCACAGGGAATGAGCTTCCGCAGACCAGAGTAGGTCATTGTCACGACCAACGCCAGTCTGGTGGGCTGGGGCGCGGTCTGGGAACCCCTGAAAGCTCAGGGTCTATGGTTTCGGGAAGACTCTCTTCTCCCGATAAACATAATGGAACTGAGAGCGATATTCAATGCTCTCAAGGCTTGGCCTCGACTAGCAAAGGCCAAATTCATAAGGTTTCAATCAGACATCATGACGACTGTTACATATATCAACCATCAGGGGGTAACAAGGAGTTCCCTGGCGATGGAGGAGCATCCGGGGGAGTGGGAACTCCATCTGGAAATCTTTGCCCAAATAACTCAATTATGGGGCATTCCAGACATGGTTCTGATGGCCTCTCGTCAGAACTTCATGGTCCCTTGTTACGGGTCCAAATCCAGGGATCCCAAGGCGACTTCTATTGGATACAATAGTAGCACCTTGGATCTTCAACCTAGCTTATGTATTCCCACCGTTTCCTCTCATTCCCAGGCTGGTAGCCAGGATCAATCTGGAGAGGGCTTCGGTGATCTTGATAGTTCCTGTGTGGCCACGCAGGACTTGGTATGCAGACCTGGTGAATGTGTCATCGGCTCCACCATGGAAGCTACCTTTGAGACAGGACCTTCTTATTCAGGGTCCATTCGAACATCCGAATCTGGTTTTCCTCCAACTGACTGCTTGGAGTTTGAACGCTTGATTTTATCAAAGCGTGGGTTTTCAGATTCTGTAATAGATACTCTTATTCAGGCTAGAAAGCCTGTAACTAGAAAAATTTACCATAATATATGGAAAAAATATATCTGTTGGTGTGAATCTAAAGGATTCCCATGGAACAAGATAAAAATTCCTAAGATTCTTTCCTTTCTACAAGAAGGTTTGGAGAAAGGATTTTCTGCGAGTTCTCTGAAGGGACAGATCTCTGCTTTATCTGTTTTACTTCACAAAAGGCTGGCAGCTGTGCCAGACGTTTAAGCGTTTGTTCAGGCTCTGGTTAGAATCAAGCCTGTTTACAGACCTTTGACTCTTCCCTGGAGTCTTAATCTAGTTCTTTCAGTTCTTCAAGGGGTTCCGTTTGAACCCTTACATTCCGTAGATATTAAGTTATTATCTTGGAAAGTTTTGTTTTAGGTTGCAATTTCTTCCGCTAGAAGAGTTTCTGTTTTATCTGCTCTGCAGTGTTCTCCGCCCTATCTGGTCCATGCAGATAAGGTGGTTTTACGTACTGAGCCTGGTTTTCTTCCGAAGGTTGTTTCCAACAAAAATATTAACCAGGAGATAGTTGTTCCTTCTTTGTGTCCGAATCCAGTTTCATAGAAGGAACGTTTGTTACACAATTTGGACGTTGTCCGTGCTCTAAAATTCTATTTAGAGGCTACTGAAGATTTTAGACAAACATCTTCTTTGTTTGTTGTTTATTCTGGTTAAAGGAGAGGTAAAAAAGCAACTTCTACCTCTCTTTCCTTTTGGTTTAAAAGCATCATCAGATTGGCTTTTGAGACTGCCGGACGGCAGCCTCCTGAAAGTATCACAGCTCACTCCACTAGGGCTGTGGCTTCCACATGGGCCTTCAAGAATGAGGTTCCTGTTGACCAAATTTTTTAAATTATATACTTTTGCTTCTTCGGAGGCTATTTTTGGGAGAAAGGTTTTGCAAGCCGTGGTGCCTTCCGTTTGGGTGACCTGATTTGCTCCCTCCCTTCATCCGTGTCCTAAAGCTTTGGTATTGGTTCCCACAAGTAAGGATGACGCCGTGGACCGGACACACCTATGTTGGAGAAAACAGAATTTATGCTTACCTGATAAATTACTTTCTCCAACGGTGTGTCCGGTCCACGGCCCGCCCTGGTTTTTTAATCAGGTCTGATGAATTATTTTCTCTAACTACAGTCACCACGTTACCATATGGTTTCTCCTATATATATTTCCTCCTGTCCGTCGGTCGAATGACTGGGGTAGGCGGAGCCTAGGAGGGACTATATGGCCAGCTTTGCTGGGCTCTTTGCCATTTCCTGTTGGGGAGGAGAATATCCCACAAGTAAGGATGACGCCGTGGACCGGACACACCGTTGGAGAAAGTAATTTATCAGGTAAGCATAAATTCTGTTTTTGGGCTTGCAAGCCCTTAATCATATGCTTGTCTAATATCTCCAAAACACATCTTATAAATACAATTCCACAGGTGCATATCATTAGTCATTATTAATTAAGCCCACATACACATATTAATATTTGTAATGCAAGTGACACCTAGTGGACTAAAAGTGTAACAAACCTACAAAATAGTTTAAAAACAATCAATTCAATAAAGAGGTCTGCTAGAATCATCCAAACAAACTATTATTTACAATTTTATACATAGTAGCAATAGCATGTGCGGAGTTCATCTAATTTATCATATCAGATACCTCACAAAAAGAGATTCAAGTCTATTTCAAGGTTCATACCATTTGGATACATATAATCTAATTTAAAAATCCACATTGTTTCCCTTTTCTTAAGTAATAACTATCGCCCTTTCTCCTTGGGATAGGAATATGGTCTATCACCTGAAATTTTAACTGGGAGATAGAGTGGCCAAAAGATAAGAAATGGTTTGATACTGGGGCAAGAGTGTCTTTACATCTAATATTTGACTTATGTTGCGTAATCCTGTCCCTCACCCTCTGGGTGGTCTCGCCAGTATAGGCCCATCCACAAGGACATTTAATAAGATAGATAACGTAACTTCTGTTACAGGTATAAAAACCTTTAATATTTAACTTCTGCCCTGCTATAGAGGGTGTAAAAACACAGAGCCCTTTATCATATTATTGCAATTAATGCATCCCAGACATGGGTAACAACCATTACTTTTCTTAGATATATATCTTTGAGTTTGTTTCTTTTGATTACCAATATCTGCCCGTACTAATTTCTTTAATGCTCTCATGGATGGAAAGTACACGGGTCCAATAGCTTGTTGATTCCCAGCACAAGGGTCTGCTTCTTGGGAGTCGTCATAAATTCAGTAAAGGTGAGACTATAATAAATCAGTGCAAACTCAAATTTTACAGACTATAAAATAAAATCTCTCAGACACCAGTGTAAAAATGTAGTAATGGATAATTGTTTAGAAGTGCAATAATACAATATGTTTGTGCTACTAGAGGTAAGATGTGCTATGAGACTATAATAATGTTTTATTTTATGCATTTTTATACATATTTGTTAGTAAAATTGCATATCTGGGATTCATTCCTGCTGTATAGAGTTCTTTTCATTTGAAACCGTAATTAAAATGTAATTGTTTTGAAAGCACAATTACAATTTTTTTATTAATATTATATCTTATATTTACAATTTTTGCAGCTAAAGAATATTCCTCTCTATGGATTTTTGTACCATAAACAAATTCAGTCACTGTTTAGGCAGTGTGGTCAAGTGAAATCAATATTATTTGATGGATCAAAGTGAGTAAAAATATTTCTTACCAAATGACAGTTGATATATGTGTGTTGTTTTTTTTAACTAATTACTTCAACTGTTACTATTTTTTATTTTTTTTTATAGAGCTTATGTTGAGTTCTCAAGAAATCCTACAGAAAGTTTTAAGATTCTCACAGCTGCCTATATGGCACTTAAAATGGCACAGTTAAAAGTTCCACTTATTCTGAATATTCATTCTGTAGAAGAAATTGAAGAGAGGTCTGAAGAAGCAATCTCTAGCTTAAAACTTTCTAGGTAATTAAAAATGTATATATTTTCCTGTCATAACTATGTGGAATTGTGTGCTCTCATGATAATAGCCCTTAAAAAATAGGAAAAATGTTTAATAGTATATGTACACCAACAATTTAAATTAACATCTATGTGGAATTGTGTGCTTTTATGATAATAGCTCTTTAGAAAAAGATAAACATTTTAATAGTATCTGTACACAATTTAAATTAACATCTATTTTTTTCCAATGGCATGGAGAGTCCAGCGAATCCATTCTAATTACTGGTAGGAATTCAACTCCTGGCCACCAGGAGGAGGCAAAGAACACCCCAGCAAAGCGTTAAGTATCCCTCCCACTTCCCACGATCCCCCAGTCATTCTTTGCCTTCATATATCCAGGAGGAGTGCGAAGATGCTGCTCTGCAGAAAATGTAATTTTAATCCTTTAATCATTTAAGGATTAAAATTGCATTTTCTGCAGAGCAGCATCTTAATGGGTAGTTTCCCTGCAAGCAAGGATTGAGGTAATCCTCTTAAGTAAGAGTTGTGGTGGCTATTAGCTGTTGGAGGTCGGTAGGGTAGTCCTTGCTTCTCCTCTAACAATTTATGCTAACCCCTATAAAGAAAACCAGGGTTGGTTACTCTGCTTTTCTTTTATCTCCAGTCCCCTGTCAAAGGTCGGATTAAGCTGACAGACCTGGAAGTGCTAAGAATTCCTTCTTAGACTGAGATTTTCTCAGTACAGAGACTTCTTCTTATGTTGGTTGCAGCATAATTTTGTGAATTGATCTGTACAACATGTACTGTCTAATGTAACAGATATTTTTTCAATATATCTGTGACGTGTTGTCCCATCTATCTTACATATATCTGCGTTAATAGGGCACTAATAAATGCATTTTCTCCAACATTGGTGTGTCCGGTCCACGGCGTCATCCTTACTTGTGGGAATATCTCTTCCCCAACAGGAAATGGCAAAGAGTCCCAGCAAAGCTGGCCATATAGTCCCTCCTAGGCTCCGCCCACCCCAGTCATTCTCTTTGCCGTTGCACAGGCAACATCTCCACGGAGATGGTTAAGAGTTTTTGGTGTTTAAATGTAGTTTTTTATTCTTCTATCAAGTGTTTGTTATTTTAAAATAGTGCTGGTATGTACTATTTACTCTGAAACAGAAAAAGATGAAGATTTCTGTTTGTGAGAGGAAGATGATTTTAGCAGACAGTAACTAAAATCGATTGCTGTTTCCACATAGGACTGTTGAGATGAAGTAACTTCAGTTGGGGGAAACAGTTAGCAGACTTTTCTGCTTAAGGTATGACTAGACATATTTCTAACAAAACCATGTAATGCTGGAAGGCTGTCATTTCCCCTCATGGGGACCGGTAAGCCATTTTCTTAGTCAAGCAAACAGAATAAAGGGCTTAATATGGGCTATAAAACTGGTAGACACTTTTATGGGCTAAATCGATTGCTTTATTTGGGCATTTTATACATGTTTATGATGATATTTCACATTTATAAGCTTGGGGAACGTTTTTTAACGGCAGGCACTATGTTAGACACCTTTTCCAGTCAGGGAGGGCCTTCCCAGTTGTAGGCTGAGCCTCATTTTCGCGCCATTACTGCGCAGTTGTTTTTGAGAGCAAGACATGCAGATGCATGTGTGAGGACCTGAAAATAGCTGGAAAAGTTTCTAGAAGGCGTCATTTGGTATCGTATTCCCCTCTGGGCTTGGTTAGATCTCAGCAAAAGCTGTAGCTGGGACTGTATAGGGGTTAAATTTGTAAACGGCTCCGGTTCCGTTATTTTAAGGGTTAAAGCTCTGAAATTTGGTGTGCAATACTCTTAATGCTTTAAGACACTGTGGTGAAATTTTGGTAATTTTTGAACAATTCCTTCATAGTTTTTCACATATTCAGTAATAAAGTGTTTCTGTTTAAAATTTAAAGAGACAGTAACGGTTTTGTTTTAAAACGGTTTTTGTGCTTTATTAACAAGTTTAAGCCTGTTTAACATGTCTGTGCCTTCGGATAAGCTATGTTCTATATGTATGAAAGCCAATGTGTCTCCCCATTTAAATTTGTGTGATAATTGTGCCATAGCGTCCAAACAAAGTAAGGACAGTACTGCCACAGATAATGAAATTGCCCAAGATGATTCCTCAGATGAGGGGAGTAGACATGATACTACATCATCTCCTACTGTGTCTACACCAGTTTTGCCCACGCAGGAGGCCCCTAGTACATCTAGCGCGCCAATGCTTATTACCATGCAACAATTGACGGCTGTAATGGATAACACCATAGCAAATATTTTATCCAAAATGCCTGCATATCAGAGAAAGCGCGATTGCTCTGTCTTAAACACTGAAGAGCAGGAGGGCGCTGATGATAATTGTTCTGTCATACCCTCACACCAATCTGAAGTGGCCATGAGGGAGGTTTTATCAGATGGGGAAATTTCAGATTCAGGAAATATTTCTCAACAAGCTGAACCTGATGTTGTGACATTTAAATTTAAATTAGAACATCTCCGCGCACTGCTTAAGGAGGTGTTATCTACTCTGGATGATTGTGACAACTTGGTCATTCCAGAGAAATTATGCAAAATGGACAAGTTTCTAGAGGTTCCGGTGCACCCCGACGCTTTTCCTATACCCAAGCGGGTGGCGGACATAGTGAATAAGGAGTGGGAGAAGCCCGGCATACCTTTTGTTCCCCCTCCTATATTTAAGAAATTATTTCCTATGGTCGACCCCAGAAAGGACTTATGGCAGACAGTCCCTAAGGTCGAGGGGGCAGTTTCTACTTTAAACAAGCGCACTACTATTCCTATCGAGGATAGTTGTGCTTTCAAAGATCCTATGGATAAAAAATTGGAAGGTTTGCTTAAAAAGATTTTTGTACAGCAAGGTTACCTTCTACAACCCATTTCGTGCATTGTTCCTGTCACTACTGCAGCGTGGTTCTGGTTCGAGGAACTAGAAAAGTCGCTCGGTAGAGAGACTCCATATGAGGAGGTTATGGACAGAGTTCACGCACTTAAGTTGGCTAACTCTTTTATTTTAGATGCCGCCTTGCAATTAGCTAAATTAGCGGCGAAAAATTCAGGGTTTGCAATTGTGGCGCGTAGAGCGCTTTGGCTAAAGTCTTGGTCAGCGGATGTATCATCCAAGACAAAATTGCTTAACATCCCTTTCAAAGGTAAAACTCTCTTCGGACCAGAATTGAAAGAGATTATCTCAGACATCACTGGGGGAAAGGGCCACGCCCTTCCACAAGATAGGCCGTTCAAGGCCAAGAATAAGTCTAATTTTCGTTCCTTTCGCAATTTCAGGAACGGACCGGCCTCGAATTCTGCATCCTCTAAGCAAGAGGGTAATGCCTCACAGCCCAAACCAGCCTGGAAACCTATGCAGGGCTGGAACAAGGGTAAGCAGGTCAAGAAGCCTGCTGCTGCTAACAGCATGAAGGAGTAGCCCCCGATCCGGGACCGGATCTAGTAGGGGGCAGACTCTCTCTTTGCTCAGGCTTGGGCAAGAGATGTTCAGGATCCCTGGGCACTAGAAATAGTTTCTCAGGGTTATCTTCTGGAATTCAAGGAACTACCCCCAAGGGGAAGGTTCCACATGTCTCACTTAACCTTAAACCAAATAAAGAGACAGGCGTTCTTACACTGTGTAGAAGACCTGTTAAAAATGGGAGTGATACACCCTGTCCCAATAAAAGAACAGGGAATGGGATTTTATTCAAATCTGTTCGTAGTTCCCAAAAAAGAGGGAACATTCAGACCAATTTTGGATCTGAAGATCCTAAACAAATTTCTCAGGGTACCATCGTTCAAAATGGAAACCATTCGAACGATTCTACCCACTATCCAGGAAGATCAATTTATGACTACCGTGGATCTAAAGGATGCGTACCTACATATTCCTATCCACAAAGAACATCATCAGTTCCTAAGGTTCGCCTTTCTGGACAAACATTACCAGTTTGTGGCCCTCCCATTCGGGTTATCCACTGCTCCAAGGATTTTCACAAAGGTACTCGGGTCCCTTCTAGCGGTTCTAAGGCCGAGGGGCATTGCAGTAGTACCATACCTGGACGACATTCTAATACAAGCGTCGTCCCTGTCAAAAGCAAAGGCTCATACAGACATTGTTCTGGCCTTTCTCAGATCGCACGGATGGAAGGTGAACGTAGAAAAAAGTTCTCTGTCTCAGTCAACAAGAGTTCCCTTCTTGGGAACAATAATAGATTCCTTAGAAATGAGGATTTTTCTGACAGAGGTCAGAAAATCAAAGCTTCTAAGCGCTTGTCAAGTTCTTCATTCTGTTCCACGTCCTTCCATAGCTCAGTGCATGGAAGTAGTAGGGTTGATGGTTGCAGCAATGGACATAGTTCCTTTTGCACGAATTCATCTAAGACCATTACAACTGTGCATGCTCAAACAGTGGAATGGGGACTATACAGACTTGTCTCCAATGATTCAAGTAGATCAGAAGACCAGAGATTCACTCCGTTGGTGGCTGACCCTGGACCATCTATCCAAGGGAATGAGCTTCCGCAGACCAGAGTGGGTCATTGTCACGACCGACGCCAGTCTAGTGGGCTGGGGCGCGGTCTGGGAATCCCTGAAGACTCAGGGACTATGGTCTCGGGAAGAGTCTCTTCTCCCGATAAACATTCTGGAACTAAGAGCGATTTTCAATGCTCTCAGGGCTTGGCCTCAACTAGCAAAGGCCAGATTCATAAGATTCCAATCAGACAACATGACGACTGTTGCGTATATCAATCATTAGGGGGGAACAAGGAGTTCCCTGGCGATGAAAGAAGTGACCAAAATAATACAATGGGCGGAGGAACACTCCTGCCATCTATCTGCGATCCACATCCCAGGTGTGGAAAACTGGGAAGCGGATTATCTGAGTCGTCAGACTTTCCATCCGGGGGAGTGGGAACTCCATCCGGAGATCTTTGCCCAACTGACTCAATTATGGGGCATTCCAGACATGGATCTGATGGCGTCTCGTCAGAACTTCAAGGTTCCGTGTTACGGGTCCAGATCCAGGGATCCCAAGGCGACTCTAGTAGATGCACTAGTAGCACCTTGGACCTTCAACCTAGCTTATGTGTTTCCACCGTTTCCTCTCATTCCCAGGCTGGTAGCCAGGATCAAACAGGAGAGGGCCTCGGTGATCTTGATAGCTCCTGCGTGGCCACGCAAGACTTGGTATGCAGACCTGGTGAATATGTCATCGGTTCCACCATGGAAGCTACCTTTGAGACAGGACCTTCTTGTTCAGGGTCCATTCGAACATCCAAATCTGGTCTCCCTCCAGCTGACGGCTTGGAGATTGAACACTTGATTCTTTCAAAGCGTGGGTTTTCAGATTCTGTGATAGATACTCTGGTTCAGGCCAGAAAACCAGTAACTAGAAAGATTTACCATAAGATATGGAAAAAATATATCTGTTGGTGTGAATCCAAAGGATTCCCATGGAATAAGATAAAAAATCCCTAAGATTCTCTCCTTTCTACAAGAAGGTTTGGAGAAAGGATTATCTGCAAGTTCTCTAAAGGGACAGATCTCTGCTTTATCTGTCTTACTACACAAAAGACTGGCAGCTGTGCCAGATGTTCAAGCATTTGTTCAGGCTCTGGTTAGGATCAAGCCTGTTTACAGACCTTTGACTCCTCCCTGGAGTCTAAATCTAGTTCTTTCAGTTCTTCAAGGGGTTCCGTTTGAACCTTTACAGTCCATAGATATTAAGTTACTATCTTGGAAAGTTTTGTTTTTAGTTGCTATTTCTTCTGCTAGAAGAGTTTCTGAGTTATCTGCTTTGCAGTGTTCTCCGCCTTATTTGGTGTTCCATGCAGATAAGGTGGTTTTGCGTACTAAGCCTGGTTTTCTTCCAAAGGTTGTTTCTAACAAGAATATTAACCAGGAGATAGTTGTTCCTTCTTTATGTCCGAATCCAGTTTCAAAGAAGGAACGTTTGTTACACAATTTGGACGTAGTCCGTGCTCTAAAATTCTATTTAGAGGCTACAAAAGATTTCAGACAAACATCTTCTTTGTTTGTTGTCTATTCTGTTAAGAGGAGAGGTCAAAAAGCAACTTCTACCTCTCTCTTTCCTTTTGGCTTAAAAGCATCATCCGATTGGCTTACGAGACTGCCGGACGGCAGCCTCCTGAAAGAATTACAGCTCACTCCACTAGGGCTGTAGCTTCCACATGGGCCTTCAAGAACGAGACTTCTGTTGACCAGATATGTAAGGCAGCGACTTGGTCTTCACTGCACACTTTTGCCAAATTTTACAAATTTGATACTTTTGCTTCTTCGGAGGCTATTTTTGGGAGAAAGGTTTTGCAAGCCGTGGTGCCTTCCGTTTAGGTGACCTGATTTGCTCCCTCCCTTCATCCGTGTCCTAAAGCTTTGGTATTGGTTCCCACAAGTAAGGATGACGCCGTGGACCGGACACACCAATGTTGGAGAAAACAGAATTTATGCTTACCTGATAAATTACTTTCTCCAACGGTGTGTCCGGTCCACGGCCCGCCCTGGTTTTTTAATCAGGTCTGATGAATTATTTTCTCTAACTACAGTCACCACGGTACCATATGGTTTCTCCTATATATTTTCCTCCTGTCCGTCGGTCGAATGACTGGGGTGGGCGGAGCCTAGGAGGGACTATATGGCCAGCTTTGCTGGGACTCTTTGCCATTTCCTGTTGGGGAAGAGATATTCCCACAAGTAAGGATGACGCCGTGGACCGGACACACCGTTGGAGAAAGTAATTTATCAGGTAAGCATAAATTCTGTTTTTATGTTATCCTATTTTATGTATAGGGGCTCAATATATTAATCTCTCATATTGAGGTTATTTTTTCTAATGTCTGTGTATTGTTCCGTGTTTCCTACACCACCTTAGTGTTCTTATGACACTAATATATATTTTATATATATATGTATATATGGACACTATTATAATCTCTCTCATATTGAGATGTTATATGCTAATGTCTGTGATGTACATTGTCACAGGTGACATATATATTTCGTAAGTGCTCTTACGACACTAATAGGTTTATTCTTAGGTTACCCTACTTTGTCTATATGGATACAATTTTATAATCTCTTTCATATTGAAGTGATTCTGAAATGTCTGTGACATAATATTTTGTCCAGTTATGTTTTTATTTATTTATTTATATATATATATATATATATATATATATGTATATATATATATATATATATAACACATTTATTTTTCTTTAGCTGTTTGTAGGGTTCTAAGATGATTTAATATTTCTCTTGTTAAGGAGATTTTATTCTTATGCCCGTGACTTCTTGTATGGATATTTCCCCTACGAGAAGGTATTATGCCTAGGACTATTGCATCTTGTCCTATTTCAAATCTTATTTTTTATTCAGTAGCTTGCCATTCTCTTCTGAGAATTGTGTCAGCAAGTAGGTGGTTTCATCGTCTTGCATTTATACTAAGTCAGAATTGGGTAAGTATGCACTCCATATCTGAATATCCTAAATGTAATACAAACATAGATTCAGTGGGTGCCAACCTTCAGAGCAATCCCCAAGCTCTAAATCCAATCTGTAAAAGAACCAAGGCATTTTTACAAAATCTTTACTAAGGTTCTAGGGCTCTTTTAGTGCACAGGTTCTTTTGTGCTGCTAACCAGAGGAAGCGTTTAAAAGCAGTGGCCAGTGCTCAAAGGATTGTGGTGGCGCTATACCTTGACAATAGCTTGGGTCTGGCTCCATCAAAATTTCATTTAGCATTCAGAAAAGCTCCTGCTCCCTCATCTGACATGTGCTTCTGATGACCTCTAGTGGCACAGACAGAGCAAACTGGACTCTGATACCATGATTCAATACCAGGCAGGGGGACACCAGGGACGTCCCCGCTGTGCTGTTTGTATTTACAAGTCCATCCTTCTTTAGTCCAGGAGGGTCAGTGTATGACCTCTATCGTCCGGAGGGATGCTTACCTTCATGTTCCTATTGTCCAGGTGTGAATGGTGCATGTGGACAGGAATCCTTAGTGCTTATTTCCGGGGTCTTCATTTTGGAACGATCATTGACTCGAACTTAAGAATAATATTCTTAAGAGGTAGGAAAATCAATCTTCTCCCTGCCTGTCTTCTCTTCAGTCATTGGTTTGTCCCCCGGCAGCTTTTGGTATGGAAGTAATGGGTCTCATGGTGGCTCCATGGACATTATTCCTTTTACTATTTTTCATCTGAGATCTATACAGTTATGCACAACTAACAAGATAATTTTATTAGAATATACAACTGTATATAGGCAGCTCAGAAATGTGTATTGAATTTTCACTTAGCCCAAAAACGAAATCAAAATTAAATGATCATCTTATATTATTAACATTCATACTATAAACTTTATTAAATGTTAAAGAAAAACTTCCCACACATACAATAGCTACAGCAAAGATTAAAAACACTTAAACCCAGTTATAAAAACCAGCCATCCTATTATATAGAGGATAGAGAAAATAAGTATTAATCAGAGCCAGCAGTACAATTCTAAGTATAACTAAGCCCTTACAATCTGAGGGTTAATTACAATTAGTATTACTGTTATATATATGCTGCTGAGCGGAGAATATAGGAAATACGATTGGGATTATATCATGGGTAAGCAAGTTAAAAGACAGGGAAACAAGACTTCTCCCAGAGGACCCCTGATGCGCGTTTCGCAAAAATCGCTTCCTTAGAGGGGGTGCGGGCCGCCGCTATTGTCACGTATTTATGAGTCTATAACACCCTCCTCCTAGTGTGATAGGGCACACCTTCTAAGCAGGCTTCGCTGTTATTGGTTGTTCAAAATGACATTCAGTATAAATGGCCAATTGGATTGTGTGTATGCTGACTGATACTCCTCGCATAATTGACAGATTCATCTGGGAGCGTGTAAATGTCTGATGACAAATCGCCCATTCATTTAATGGGCAATTAGAGATTGTCAAATTTATATAGGGGCGTGTAGATGTCAAATGACGTATCGTCCATTCATCTAATAGGCTTTTCAAATTTACTTACTGACAGTGACTTACGCGGAGAAAAATCTCTATATGAGCGAGCATTGGAATCAAAACGATTAAATCTGTATGTATTAGATATCAAATTAAATATCAAATCCAATGTGAATATCGGAATCATCGTGAAGTATGTCAATATCGCATAGCGTGTAGTTAGTTCACCTGATCAGTTGATTATGTTTATTTAGTAATAAAATAAATTTTATAAGATGTACTAAAACATAATAAAGTGTATTACACTGTGTATAGATATAACAAACACAGGCGTCTACAATCAACCAATTGTGTAGTCACATTTGTCAATATATGAAAACGGAAATACATGCAATGCTTTGTGTTTACAAGAAGCTCTACAAATAACCGATAATAATAATAAGCATATTGGTGTCAGATAATGAGACATCCATTCTCCTGATTGGTCATGTTACGCTTATCCACTATTTTCTCATTAATTCTTAACAATCCACCTATTTCTAAGTAATATTAATATTAAGTAATATATGTGGTAGATATCAAGAAATGTATAAAAATCTGGATTAATACATCGATGAAGGGTATATGTTTATTATCAGTATAACCCAATAAACAAGTACATACAGTTATTACCAGATTGTTACCGTAGAAATTTCAAAATATTCTTTTGGATACAGAATAATGAGACATATTCAGATAAAAAGGACTTTCGTGTCCTATAGTGAAAACTGAGAGATTTTTATTATAGTTTTAATAAATCACAAATGGTGATTTACGGTAGGTTATCGTCAGAGAAATACAGCAAATACCTGTCTGTAACAGCTATCAGACTTCACTGGTGTTAGACAGAGATGGCTGTATATTAGCAGAGAAAACTAATGGGTACTGTATGCTTCAAAGTTTTATAACAGAAGGTATAACCAGGTATTACAGGCATGGACTAGAATGACAATTTTGGTAATAATCCTGTATAATAATATTTCTAAAGTGTAAAACATTCATGTGAGAGCATAGACATTCTATTACTTCTTATAATTACTTTAAGGTGATTATCACCAAAACCACCATTCTGCACCAATGTGTGGTGAAAAGTACCAAATAAAATTATCAATTGTTAAATAAAAAATGAAGTATAGGTGCTATAAATTTAAAATAAATGACTATTAGTATTAATATCCATGTATAAAAAAATATATGTGAATAAGAGTGACATCAAAAACCATATCTAGTGAACTGATATTATTTTTTCTTTTTTATATAAAAAAGTGAGTGGTTAAAACACAATAACAATTAAAGCATTTTAGCATTCAGAAAAGCCCCTGCTCCTTCATCTGACATGTGCTTCTGATGACCTCTAGTGGCACAGACAGAGCAAACTGATACCATGATTCAATACCAGGCAGGGGGACACCAGGGACGTCCCTGCTGTGCTGTTTGTATTTACAAGTCCATCCTTCTTTAGTCTAGGAGGGTCAGTGTATGACCTTTATCGTCTGGAGAGATGCTTACCTTCATGTTCCTATTGTCCAGGTGTGTATGGTGCATCTGGACAGGAATCCTTGGTGCTTATTTCCAGGGTCTTTTTTTTTTTTTGGGACGATTATTGACTCGAACTTAACTTCTCTTCAGTCATTGGTCTGTCCCCCGGCAGCTTTTGGTATGGAAGTAATGGGTCTCATGGTGGCTACATGGACATTATTCCTTTTACTATTTTTCATCTGAGATCTATACAGTTATGTATTCTCAGACTATGGTTTGGAGTTCACTTCGACTTCTCTCTGAGGATAGTTTTAGATAACCTGTTGAGAGACTTTAACTATCCTGGTGGCTCTGGCCTCTTCTGTGTTCAGTTCCGGTTTATCAAATTCCAATCGGACTACATCACTTTAGTGGCTTATTTCTTCCCCCAAGTAGGAACCAGGAGTTCCTTAGTGATGGCGACGCCTTGCATTCTTTGGTGGGCAGAGTCTGGCATCTGCCTCTTCTGATATCTCTTACCAGGTGTGGACATCTGGGAAGCAGAGTATCTGAGCAGGTAGACATTTCACCAGGGGAGTGCAATCATATCCCTCAGGTGGGGGAAATCTCATCTAATATTCAAGCTTTCAAAATACAGATCCACTTCATGGGATCCGCAAACAGTCCTGGTGGCTGGATTTCGGTGTGATTTACTTGTTTGCACTGTTTGCTCTCCTTCCTCAGGTGATAGCCTGTATCAAACAGGAGCAGTCTTTCGTGATTCTATTAGCTCCAGCTTGGCCTCGCAGAATTTTTTTTTTTTCGGTCCTGGTGAAGATGTCGTCTTCTCCCCCATGGAATTTTCCGTTGACAAAGAACCTTCTACTTTAGGGTCTTTTTCTACATCCAAATCTAGATTATCTAAAGCTGACTGCATGAAGATTGATCGCCTAGTCTTGTCTAGATAAGGTTTTTCTGAAAAGGCTATTGACACCTTGATCCAGGCTCGTAAGTCGGTAACTTGCAAAATATACCATAAGGTTTGGCGTTTATACTTTTACTGGTGCGGGGTTTTCCTTGGCATAAAGTAAGAGTTCCCCGTATTCTGTCTTTTCTCCAGGAGGGTCTGGAAAAGGGTTTATCAGTCAGTTCCCTGAAGGGTCAGATTTCTGCCCTTTCTGTTCTGTTACATAAACGTTGGGCCAATTTACCAGATGTTCAGTATTTTGTTCAGGCCCTGGTCAGAATCAGGCCTGTGCTTTAACCTATTGCTTCTCCTTGGAACCTTATTCATGTTCTTTTGGTTCTGCAGCAAGCTCTGTTTGAGCCTATGCATTCTATTGATATTTAGTTTTGTTTTTACTGGCTATTCTTCTGTTTGTAGAAACCAAGGTCTTTCGGCTCTACAGTCTGATCCCCCTTATCTTATTTTCCATGCGGATAAGGTGGTCCTTCGTCCCATATTGGGATTTCTTCCTAAGGTGGTTTCGGACCGCAATATTAATCAGGAAACTAACGTTCCTTTGTTCTCTCCTAGTCCTTCTTTTTAGAAAGAACATTTGTTACACAACCTGGACGTAGTTCGTGCTCTAAAATTCTAACTCCAGGCCTCTAAGGATTTTCGTCAATCTTCAGCCCTTTTTGTAGTGTTGCCGTTTCTTCTTCCTGTGCTTTTTTTTTTTGCAAGGCGGTCACTTGGTCCTCGTTACATACTTTCGCTAAATTTTACAAATTTTACCTTTTTGCCTCAGCTGAGGCTTCCTTTGGGAGAAAGGTTCTTTAAGCGGTGGTGCCCTCAGTTTATGTCTGCCTGTCTTGTTTCTCCCTTTACATTCTGTGTCTCTAGCTTGGGTATTGGTTCCCACTAGTAATTAGAATGGATTCGTTGACTCTATGCCATTGGAAAGAAAACAAAATGTATGCTTACCTGATAAATTATTTTCTTTCCTGGCATGCAGAATCCACGACCCGCCCTTGTCTAAATTCAAGATGGCTTATTATTTTTGTTTGTCATTTTTCTTTTACAAGATATGACGAGTGCATGGATTTCATCCTTACTTATGGGATATCGCCTCCTGGTCAGCAGGAGGAGGCAAAGAGCACCACAGCAGAGCTGTGTATATATATATAGCTCATCCCTTCCCTCCCACCCCAGTCATTCTCTTTGCCTGCGTTAGTGATAGGAAGAGGTAAAGGGAGGTGTTAGTTATAGATTCTTCAATCAAGTGTTTATTATTTTTTAAAGTGGTGCCACAGTGTGCTACTTTGTTCTGGGTGTAGCCTAGACCAGATCAGTCTCTTCAATACAAAAAGAGAAGCATCTGGTGGCTTCAAGCAATGGGAACTGGTGGGTTTTTACCTCACTGCGCCTCCCATAATATTGCTGCCCTTCAGCTTTCATGGTCTTATGAAATGGTAAATAAGGCCCTTTCTGTGTCCACAGAGCTGCAGGAGAGAGAAGACCTCTTGATACTGTGGACGTCTCATGCTGTCGCTCAGCATAAGTGCAGTCTTTGTTTTTCTGAGCCATGCTACCTCAGAAATGGCTGTACTTTAAATTGTTGGGAATCATAGGCTCTCTGGAAAGGGTTTTCCTAGTTTACACTATAATTTTTTCCTTCCACATGTCTGGGGAAATGAACTGTGTCTGCAAGGGCTCCCTACAGTCCCTAAATATGTACCAGGGACTGTAATTCTATGTGTTGATACCCCTGGACTGGGGATGTGTTTCTCAGGCAGTTCTGGAAACGACATGTCTCTCTCAGCGGCTTACCTCTAGTCTAACAGCCGACAGGGAGGATTATCCTATGTAACATTTAACTGGGTTATAGGATTCTTTTGATTTTATTTTTATGCACGATGCTCCCTGTTACTTTCGTTTCTATTGAGAATTAGAAGCCGACAGGCATGATGCTTTTGTTTAAGACAATAGATTCGGAACTGTCAGAATGAGTTATCCTGTTTTACCGAGATATACAGGATCATTCCATGTTCTGTTCCCTACCGGTACCCTTTGTTATTCTGGCTTATGTTTGAAAGTTGTAAGCCGAAAGGGAGATTGCCTTATTAGTTCAACTGTATACATTTAACATGTTGGGGACACTTTGGCGAGGGCAATCGGCAGGGAGATTTATACCTATTAATTTATTGAAGCAGCAACGGGTTGCTTGTGTTTTTACTTTCGTTCTCCCGGCGGCTCCATTTTGGTAAACACTTCGTTGGACCGCATGGGAGATTGAGCTCGACACGCCCACGATGGGCGGAGCTTCGTTTCGCTCCTTTTCAACTAAGTATTGGTCTCCCTGCGGCTCTGTTTTTTTCTTACAGATAGAGCTCATTACGCCCACAGAAGGGGCGAGCTTCGCTATGCGCCAGTGTGTGCGCGCTGTTGGGCTAGTTTCTTAGACGGTCTGCCGGATGCCTCCTAAGTTTACAAAACACATACAACCGTGAGGTCTTTCGCGCAGCTTGGGGAATCTTGTGTGCTGGGACGCAAGCACACAGTATTTTAACAGTACTATTGTCAGTGTCCTGTCCTACACATTTATTACTTTTGTGTTATGTTTTGATTCTGTATGGATCATCCCCAGTTTGTTCTGTTCCCAATATTTTCAGACAACTTCTTTCAGAATTAGTTGCTTTATACAGCATCATAGCTCTTGCAAATTTTTAATACCATTCTAGCCTCTAGTACCTTTACTGAAGGGGGCAGACATATTAAACAAGTGTCCCACGATGGGTGCCCTTTTTCTGACGCCTCACCATACATTTTAGTTTGGCAAGCGCCCAGATTTGCATTTACATTTCTGAAGGGTCACTACATTATGCAACATTGCTCACATATATTATTTGCTTTTATACCACTACAGTAATTGACCTCAGTAGTTTTATAGTTGAAGTGACAGTAAAGGTCATTTTTTATTAAGACATTACTGCTGTTTCTTGGTGTGCATTCATCCTCGGTGACTTAGGATGTAACAGACACACACAACTACAGAGTTCCTTTAAGATATAAATGGAATTAAAATTAATATCTTAGCTGTTCAGTTATAGGTTTTCTGGCAGGTTACCAAATTTTATTTTTTTCATTCCTTTCAGAATTTCAAGGGTATCCCCTCTTCCGCTTATCAGGACAGAATTTTTTTCTCAAGCCAAATCCGCCTGGAAACCTATCCAGGGTTGTAACAAGGGTAAACAACCCAAGAAGCCTGCTGCTGCTACCAAGACAACGTGAAGGGGCGGCCCCCAATCCGGGACCGGATCTAGTAGGGGGCAGACTTTCTTTCTTGTCCAGGCTTGGATAAGAGACGTTCAGGATCCCTGGACACTAGAAATCGTGTCTCAAGGGTATCAGTTTGAGTTCAAAAGTTCCTTCCCCAGAGGAAGGTTTCTTCTTTCACGATTGTCTGTAGACCAGATAGAAAGAGAGGCGTTCTTACATTGCGTAAGAAACCTCTCCTCCATGGGAGTAATTTGTCCCGTTCCAATACAGGAGCAGGGACAGGGGTTCTACTCAAATCTCTTTGTCATTCCAAAAACAAAAAAGAAAAACGGGAACTTTCCGACCCATTTTAGACCTCAAGAGTCTAAACAAATTTCTCAGAGTTCCATCTTTCAAGATGGAGACTATTCGGACAATTCTTCCATTGATCCAGGATGGTCAATATATGACTACCGTGGATTTAAAGGATGAATATCTTCATATTCCTATCCACAGAGATCAAGGGGTCCTACTTGAGTGCTTATATAGTGTGGTCCTACTTGAGTGCTTATATAGTATCCTTATTTTGTTTAGTTCCTTTAACTAACAAATTTTTTCTATCATCACAAGTTCCTAAGGTTTGTCTCTCTGGACAAACATTTTCAGTTTGTGGCCCTTCCTTTCGGTCTGGCCACGACACCCGGAATTTTCACAAAGGTCCTGGGGTCTCTGCTGGCGGTTTTCAGGCCGCGGGGCATTGCAGTGGCGCCTTATCTGGACGATGTTCTGATCCAGGCGTTGTCTTATCAATTGTCAAAGCCTCATACCGACATGGTTCTGTTCCTTTCCTGGGATCTCTAATAGACTCTATATCCATGAAAATATTCTTGACGGAAGTCAGAAAGTTAAAGATTCTGAATACATGCCGATCTTTTCAGTCCAATTCTCGGCCTTCAATGGCTCAGTGCATGGATGTAATTGGATTGATGGTGGCGGCAATGGACATCATTCCGTTTGCTCGTTTTCATCTCAGACCTATACAACTGAGTATGCTCAGGCAATGAAATGGAGGTTATGCAAATTTGTCTTCTCAGATAGATCTGGATCAGAAGACAAGAGACTCTCTTCTTTGGTGGTTGTCGCAGGATCATCTGTCCCAAGGGACGTGTTTCCGCAGACCCTCATGGGTGATAGTGACAACGGACGCCAGTCTACTAGGATGGGGTGCAGTCTGGAATTTCTTGAAGGCTCAGGGTGTGTGGACTCGGACAGAGTCTCTACTTCCAATCAATATTCTGGTTCCACTGCCTGTGGCATAGTGGATATTCCTCCTGCCTGGGATCTGTGTTACTAGGGTTCAATTCCTGATTCATCCCCGTTAATAATTGAGTTGAGGGCAATATTCAATGCACTTCAGACTTGGCCTCAGTTGGTTTCGGCCAAATTCATCCGATTTCAGTCAGATAATATCACGACTGTGGCTTACGTCAATCATCAGGGAGGAACAAGGAGTTCCTTAGCGATGACAGAAGTACCAAAATTATTCGGTGGGCGGAGACTCACTCTTATCTATCAGCAATCTACATCCAGGAGTGGACAACTGGGAAGCAGATTTTTTGAGCAGACAGACGTTTCATCCGGGGGAATGGGAACTCCATCCGGAGGTCTTTGCCACCCTGATTCTAAGATGGGGCAGGCCGGAGCTGGATCTTATGGCCTCTCATCAGAATGCCAAGCTCCAGAGACACGGATCCAGGTCTAGGGATCCTCAGGCCGAACTGATAGATGCCTTGGCAGTGCCTTGGTCGTTCAACCTAGCTTATGTGTTTCCACTGTTTGCTCTCCTCCCCCGGGTGATTGAGCGGATCACACAGGAGAGGGCTTCAGTGATTCTTATCACTCCTGCGTGGCCTCGCAGGACTTGGTATGCCGATCTGGTGGACATGTTATCTCTGCCACCATGGAAGCTTCCATTGAGACAGGGCCTTTTCATTCAGGGAACCTTCCATCATCCGAATCTATTTTCTCTACAGTTGCTTGATTTTATCTAAGCGAGGGTTCTCTGATTCGGTCATTGATTCAGGCACGTACGCCTGTGGCTGGAAGGATTAACCATAAGATATTGCGTAAATATCTTTATTGGTGCGAATCCAAGGGTTACTCATGGAGTAAGATTAGGATTCCTAGGATTTTGTCATTTCTCCAAGAAGGATTGGAGAAGGGGTTATCAGCAAGTTCCTTAAAGGGACAGATTTCTGCTTTATCTATTTTGCTACACAAACGTCTGGCAGATATTCCGGATATTTAGTCCTTTTCTCAGGTTCTGACTAGGATCAGGCCTGTGTTTAGACCTATTAATCCTCCTTGGAGTTTAAATTTAGTTCTTAAGGTTCTTCAAGGGGTTCCGTTTGAACCTATGCATTCCATAGATATTAAGTTATCTTGGAAAGTTTTATTTTTGATTGCTATTTTCTTTTGCTCTGAGTTTCTGAGCTTTCAGCATTACATTGTGATCTTATTTTTCATTCCGATAAGGTAGTGTTGCGTACCACACCTGGTTTTCTTCCTAAGGTTGTTTCTAACAAAAATATTAATCAGGAAATTGTTGTTCCTTCATTGTGTCCTAATCCTCCTCCTAAGAAGGAGCGTCTGTTACATAACTTGGACGTGGTCCGTGCTCCAAAGTTTTTACTTACAGGCGACTAGGAATTCCGTCAATCATCTTCATTATTTGTTGTGTTTTCTGGGAATCGTAAGGGCCAGAAAGCTACGGCTACCTCTTTCTTTTTGGCTGTAGAGTATCATCCGTGTTGCATATGAGACTGCTGGACAGCAGCCTCCTGAACAAATTACGGCTCATTCCACTAGAGCTGTGGCTTCCTCATGGGCATTTAAAAATGATGTTTCTGTTGAACAGATTTGCAAGTCTGCAACTTGGTCGTCTATCATACTTTTTCCGAATTTTACAAATTTGATACGTTTGCCTCGTCTGAGACTGTTTTTGGGAGAAGGGTTCTTCAAGCAGTGTTGCCTTCCTTTTAGGTTCCTGTCTTGTCCCTCCCTTTCATCCGTGTCCTATAGCTTTGGTATTGTATCCCATAAGTAAGGATGAAATCCGTGGACTCGTCATATCTTGTAAAAGATAAGGAAATGTATGCTTACCTGATAAATTTATTTCTTTTACAATATGACGAGTCCACTGCCCACCCTGTCATTTTCTAAGACAGGTCTTTATTTTTGTTAAACTTCAGTCACCTCTGCACCTTGGCTTTTCCTTTCTCTTCCTAACTTCGGTCGAATGACTGGAGTGGGAGGGAAGGGAGGAGCTATATATATATACAGCTCTGCTGTGGTGCTCTTTGCCTCCTCCTGCTGACCAGGAGGCAATATCCCATAAGTAAGGATTAAATCTGTGGATTCGTCATATCGTAAAAGAAATAAATTTATCAGGTAAGCATCAATTTCCTTTTTCTAAACTCCAAGCACCTCTATACCCTTTGTGTCCGCTTCTATTTCCGTATTCCCTCAGCTGAATGACTGAGGGATTATGGGGAGTGGGAGGAATACTTAAAGCTTTGCTGGGGATTTCTTTGCTGTCTCCTGGTGGCAATGAGTTAAATTCCCACTAGTATTTAGAATGGATTTGTGAACTCTCCGTGCCAGGAAAGAAAAGAATGATTAGTCTTTGAGACTATATGCAGCAAGGAACACACCTTATAGAAGAATATGGTGAGAGTTCACAAGTCATTGTGGGAATTCACCTTCTGACCACTAGGAGAAGGCAAAAGATAGCCCAGCACACCAGAGATTTCAATTTATTCCACTTCCCATGATCCTCATTCATTTTTCTTTTGCTTTCTTAATGATAAATGAGATGAAAGTTGAAGTAGTAGACAATGAGTTATCAGCCATGCAGTTAAAGGTTTTTCTCAGTGAGAAATGTAGCAGGCTTCCTAGGTGAAATTTGGACTTGTCCACTAATCTCATGGTTTACAATTAGCTGCTTCTTGTGGAATCCACAGCCCTTTTCAGGTGAAATGTGGACTTGTCCTCCAATCCCCTGGGTTTTAGATGCTGTTACTAACACTGCCTGGGATGGGTTGCTCACACTGCGTAGGATGGGTTGGTCTACTGGAAGCAGTGTCGACAGAGGTGCTGAGAGGTAGGTACTTGCGCCTTCATAGTCCACTGTATCTTTGTGTGCTTCACATAGTCCTGGAACATATATTTATACACCTTATGCTAGCACGTTTAGCCAATTTAAAAACAAAAGTTTGTTTTTTAAGGTTATTGTTGCTTGTCGTGTTTAGAAGTTGCTTCTGTGCTGTTCACATTGTTTTCCTTCACCTGCTGTAAATTTCTACTTGTTACATTCGGGTTCTTGGTTTTAGCGCTCATCAGTAGCACAGGTGTGCTAAGGGTTAACTATTTAAAGGGACATAAAACCCATTTTTCCTTCATGATTCAGATAGAGTATGCAATTATAAACAACTTTCCAATTTACTTCTATTATCAAATTCTTAATTTTCTTGTTGTTGTTTGTTGAAAAGCAGGAAGGTAAGTTCAGGAGTGTGCACATGTCTGCAGCACTATATTGCAGCAGTTTTACAATAATGTTATACATTAACAAGAGCACTAGATGGCAGCACACTTTCCTGTCATGTAATGCTCTAGACATGCACACTAACTATCTAGATATCTCTTCAACAAAGAATAACAGGAAAACAAAACAAATTTGATAATTGAAGTAAATTGGAATCTTTTTTTGAAATTATATTCTCTAAATCATGAAAGAAACATTTTGTCTTTCATGTCCCTTTAAGCACATCTTTTCTGTGTTTTTTTTTTCCAAAACTTACATTAAATTCACTCTATTTAGGGTTTTAGCTTGCTTGCCTCCAGCTGTTAAGTGCAGACATTTGCACGGTAGTCCTTTTTTGGCCTTTAACTCATCAGACACCCCCTCTAAGTTACCAATGGATGATAGGGGGTGTTTGTGACTCTGTGCACTCTTCTGAGGACAGTCTCTCTGAGTCTCAGGATGCTACTGCTGTGAGGATTAATTTCAGGCTTTCCTTTCTGTTAATAGATTTGGAAAACTATTCGTAATGTAGATACAACTATTTCCTCTTTGGCCAGGCATACCACACTTCCTTTGGGGGATAGTTCCTCTTTTAAGGATACTTTAGAAGTTTAGATAAAAAAAACTTGAAGGTTATCATAGGCAATACTTTGAGCTTGCAGGTTTTATATTGAGACCTACATTCAGTGTTGCTTGCGTCGCCAATGCTGTTTTGTGTGATAATCTTTCAAAACTCTGGATTAGGTTCAGGTTTTATTTGTGATGCAGCCGTGGAAATTATTTGCATTAATGCTAAGATTGCTGCATTCGCTCTGGATACTATTTTTGCCACAGTCGGGGGTAAGGGAGCTTTTCTGCCCCAGGATAAGTAATCTTAGTGTAAGCTTAGATCAGCTGGGAGTTCTAAACGTTCCCCCACTGCCGAGAGTTCTGGCTACTCCAAATCATTCTGGCACTCTTCTTGTTCAAAAAAACAAACAGCCCAAGAAGTCTACCCAAGATCACATGAAGTTACAGCCACCATACCAAACCAGTCTCTTTTGGGAGAGATCTGTTCAGGATCCCTGGGTATTGCAAATCATTTCCCAGGGGTATCGACAAAACAAACTAACACATTCGTGGGTCATTAACATTACCACAGTTATAGGCTATCTGGTTATCAGCATTAACAATGTCTAAATATACTCATGTCTTATACAGAAGACAAATAGAGTCCTGTCTTAAAAAAATAGACATTTTATAGCATTAACCGTCTTTAATCATTTATTTTCTTCTTAAAACGGGGAGAGTCCACAGCTGCATTCATTACTTTTTGGAAATACAGAGCCTGGCCACCAGGAGGAGGCAAAGACACCCCAGCCAAAGGCTTAAATACCTCCCCTACTTCCCTCATCCCCCAGTCATTATTTGCCTTTTGTCACAGGAGGTTGGCATAGAAGTGTCAGAAGATTACGGAGTAGTCTCTTATGGAGGGTAGTAGTCTTTGAGATGGGACTGGAGTTTTAAGTAGTCTTGTCAGCCTCTCAGTGAGAGCATGGATGAAAGTTAGAGTCCGGAAATGCAGGAAGAGTCTTTCTGCAAAACCATCCCGACTCATATTAACAGCTACATAAGCAATCAGCATTGACAAGTTTCGTTGCCTGCTTTCTTCGTTCAAGTGCACGTCAGAAGCAGCGCTACTATCTGTCAAACTTGAAGGACCGTGTTACTGTTCCACGACATAGATTCCGGTAAGATTGTTTCATTTTCATTGTGGAATATATGTAATGATAGAAGACAGGTTTTCAGTGGGACTCCTTTATCTTTATGGAATCAAGGGTTAATATCTTCTGAGGGGGGTTATTGAACAGTGGGGGACTTTAATCATGTTTGTTATGTGATTCTGTCTGCTTGTGTGTAGAGATGTTGGGGCTCATGGCTATTACGGAACGTAAAAGGTTTTTCGAGCTGTGCAGTTTTTGTGGATTGGCACGCTTTTCCTTTGGCCTGAATGTTGCACCTCGTGACTGGGCGTGGTCACGTTTTCAGTCTCCATTTCTGTTTTCCTGACCGAGTGTCGGTGGAGAGGGTCTGTTTCTCTACTTGTCTGGGTCATAGGAGGTGGTAAGTGCCCCAGCCATTGGGGGTGTAAGGTGCCAGTTATTATTTGTCCATAATTTAATAATAGTTATGGAGGACTCAGAATCTGAATCAGAGAAATCCTTCTCTGAAAAATCAATTACCTGTGTAGATTGTTGGGTGGCCCAGGTAATCCAGCCCAGTCAATTATGTTCCATATGCGTAATACAGTGCTCTCTTCTCCCAATAGGGAGAGGTTAGAAACCGCTGAGCCGTCTGCCTCTGAGGATTCTGTGTCCCGTGAGGTGCGTTCCCTAGAATATTCTTTTTCTACACAGGCAGTTTTCCCAGTTACCGTTACCCCTTCTCCGGAAGGAGGTTTATTTCCACCAGAGGTTACTGCATGGTTTCGCATGGCATTATCTTTGGCTTTGGCGCATTTACATCTTCCTGATTGCAAGCGAAGAGTTCATCCGTGTACTCTTAACCTGGGTGCGTCAGGTGAGAGATTGATTATTTCAGATCTTTCCATTGGGGAAGCGGTTCCCTCTGAGGCTTCAGGGGTGCAGCTTTCAAGGTTGGGGCCTTCAGATGCCCCGCCGGAGACGAGTTTTGCCTTTAGATTCAGACTGGCGCCCCTGCATGTACTGCTGAGGCATGTGTTGGCGGCATTGGAGGATTCCGGTCCTGACTCGTCAGCGAATCCTCAGTCTTCTGAATCAGATGGCGAACAGCGCTAGACGAGTGGAGGGATGGAGTTCCTACTCCTGATCGTCTCTTTTGTGTATCTAATCCCAGTTCTGAGCTCTTTAGGAATCGTGTCTCTGACAGACTGGTCCTGTTAGTGTTTTCATTCCTTTTTGGCGTTCACTTGTGGGTGCTGCCTACTTTCTTTTTGATCCGGTTAGGATGTGTTTTATTTCCAGAGCTCTAGACTGTTGTAGACTTTTCCTTTTAGGATTTTTTTTTCTTCTTCTCTGGGATTTGATACTGGCGATTTTATGGTCGCGATATATGTTACTTCCGGCGGAAGTAAAAAAAAAAAAAACTTTTAAGAGCCAATGTTTAAGCCTCAGAGCGTATTTGTCTATCGTTTGGCTGTTTGTTTAGTCTAGCCCTGCTAGCGTTTAGAACTTTCAGTTAACCCTTGAGCAGTTCTGATGTACCCTGGACATCAGGCTAGTCCTGTTTTGGTACTAGGTTTGTTTACTTCTTGTTTAGAGGTTATTTTCTTGTTTTCTTCAAGCTATAGGAGGCCCTTCTATCCTAGATTTCAGACTGGTCCTAGTTTATTTCGTCTTTGGGGAGCGTCCGATGTTTGATCATACTCAATAATATGTGTCTTGTCCCTGCATAGCTAGCATAGTTAAATGGGATTATGAATCCTGCTATGGCAGTATATTTGTAGTTCCTAAGGTCCTTTGCACAGGAGCTAGAGTTCCCCCTTCCAAGGAGAACTAACTGTGGCTCAACACATATACATCAGAGCCACAGGTTCTAATCCCCACACAGCCCTTTAGCGGCTCAGATGACTTCATGGAGATCTTCAGTACCTGGTGTAGAGGGTGATTAATTTCCCTTCTATTGGTACTCCTTTGTGGATTGAATTGTCCTATTTTAGTTTCCGATCTCTTTAGGCAGTGCTTCCTTTCTGAGGATTGCTGTATTTTCCACTTCCCCTTGCCTTTTTGGGAAAGTCTTCCTGTCATCTGGTTGAGGAGTCCAGGTTCTTAGGGACCGTTTTTCTTGCAGTATCCTCTTCAAGAGATACTTGGGGATCTGGGAGATTGTTATGCAGTCTCTATTGCCGCTGCCTGATAGGTTTTAGAATGCTTGTTTATTTGTCAATTCCTTGAGCTGTGGGTTTTCCGGGGGTTGATCCTTATTGGATCTTTAGAGACTGTCATATTCTCTCAAACAGGGATTAATTTCTAAAGTTTGAGTTCTGATCTCTTTTGGGTCCTACCTTTGTCTTTGGACTTTGTGGGTGTTATACTAGAAGCTGAGGGGCTGAGTGGATAGTCACTGGGATACAGCATGAGAGATCAGAGTTCAAGACCCCATGTGGGCATGGCAGAGATTGCATCAACTCGTGTGCAATTTCCTTTACAGAAGGGGTCATTTTTTGGTTACTCTGCAAGGTTTCTTGGCTTTGATCCGGCTCCTAGTTCTGGGTGTCCGGTTTTTAACCTAGTCCTTGTCTTTAACTGGGCATGTTGGTTAATCTGTTTTCCAGATTTGCATAGACTTTGGATCTGTCCGGCATCCAGTAGCAGGTTTGTTTCCCGGTCCTGGGGAAATCTCCTTGTTCCTACTGGAGCAGTTCCTTTTCTCTCTTCAGGAGAAATGGAGGAAGTTTTCCTGGGAGTTTCTCTAATGGAGTCTTCCTGGGTTTTCTTCGATTTCCTTCTATTTGGGAGGATCTGGTCTGCTGAGCCTATCCAGTTAGCTCCTCCTGAGGTAGTATTTTTTCTCATCTGACTCTAGGAGTTCAGTGGGTCGAGGGTTTCTCTTTGCTGAGGGTTCCTTCCCTTCAAGTTTCTGAAGGGAACTGAGGATGAGTATCCTGGAACCCGAGCTAGTCTCTTTGGGTATCGGTGCCTCTTTCCTACTTCTTTCCTAGGTAATCATGGCGGGAGATTCGTTTTCTGATCTCCGGGCCTTTTCGATGCTGGGAATTTTTAAATCCCCCTTGTCCTTTTGGACCTTGCCAGTTGCTTCCGTGATGGGCCAGTTAGATCGGAGTAGGGGTCAGAGACTCTGACTACTCTGTTTGAGCATCGACCACATATCATGAATCCCGAGTGCCCCTTCCTTAGGTTGGGGGGCCTTACAGTTGGTTCGGATGATATGAACAGTTGGTTCGGATGATATGAAACCTTCCCTCAGTGGGTAGCTGGTTCTCTTTATTGATCATGGTGTCGTCCTCCCTTACCCCGTTTTCTAGTAGGGGTGGAGTTGGTCCGACCCTGCTTTCTAAGTTTTTTCTCTTGTTCCTTTCCAGGAAGGTCCTGGTGCAAGTTTGCTAGCTACTTGGTTGGCTAGTTATTATGGCTTGACGTTTAGTCTGCCTTCTTATCCGATGAAAGCCTGCGGCTTTCGTTTTCTTGCGTGAACGGATATTACTATTCTGTTTTGCTCCCGGGGTTTCTGACCTGCGGGTATTCCGTTCATATGTGCTAGATAGCTGTCTGTGGTAAAGAAGTTATGTTCTACCTTTTGTTCTTCTAGGACTTAGGTTCTGGTTAAGGCTTTACATTGGTTCTTTGGATCCATATAGGAGGTCGTCTGGCATATTTCCGTTCTTTACTCTCCTCCGTCGGTAGAGTATTCTCTACGGGGCTTTGTCCTCTTGCAGCCTTGTAGTCCGCTCTTTTTTGAGTTATGCTAGGGGCTTCCCCTTCTGTTTGTCCTTGAGTTTTCGGGGATTGCTTCTGGAGGTCCTTTCGGACCTTCTTATCTGATTCTCATTTCTTCTCAGTTAGGGAGTATGTGGTGTGGGGAGTTTTGTTGTCCCCCTTGCCATTGTTCATGGAAAGGGTTTATTTTTGTGTGCTTCTAGTCAGTGTGACTTTTGTCTCCTCAGAGGCTTTTGTGCTCAGTTGAGTCCAGGATTTTTGAGTGGTCTCTAACAGGGATCCTTATGGTTCTAATTGAGAGGCAGTTACTTTGTCCTCTTCTTTTTTGTTCCTTCTGCTTCTGTTGAAGTAGTTTTTTTGTCGGGAGTCTGGGTTAGGGAAGGTTGGGGTGCCCTCAGAATGGGCCACCTTTTTGTTCCTGCCCGTTTGCATTGTGTCCTCTATAACTTGGGTATTGATTTCCCAAAAGTAATGAATGCCGCTGTGGACTCCCGTTTTAAGAAGAAAAACTTAAATTATGCTTACCAGATCAATTTCTTTTCTTCTGTATGGGGAGAGTCCACAGCTCCCCGCACGTTATTTTTCCACGGGCGGCCTTGAATTCTTTTTTATTTGTTTTTTCTGGCACCTTTTTAACCCTGATATTTCTCCTACTGTTCCTTGTTACCTTGGCAGAAGGACTGGGGGATGAGGGGAAGTGGGGGAGGTATTTAAGCCTTTGGCTTGGGTGTCTTTATCTCCTCTTGGTGGCCAGGTTCTGTATTTCCCAAAAGTAAGGAATGCAGCTGTGGACTCTCCCTGTAAAGAAGAAAAGAAAATGATCTGGTAAGCATAATTTAAGTTTTTATAGGTATATCTGGTAGTTATCAGCAATACCAGTATCTACTTTAGCAGCACCAGTGTTAGACAATTTTAATTTGGTTCTGCTTCTAACATAAGATAAACATCTAGTGTATCTTAGCATTCCAGTGCTAATGATCTTAATTCTTAAATTGAAATTAATTTAACTAGTGATTCTTATCAATACCAGTGGTTTTCACATACTTATTTCTTATATTAGGCTGGGTGTTTTGGCCTAGCAGATAGCTTGCCTGTCTGGAAGCTCTTGGCTTAGAGTTCGAACCTAGATACAATTGCTGGACCAATGTAGCCTAGCGGTAGTTATGTGTCTTTTTTTTTTTTCTTTTATAGAAAACAGGAGTATCTGGATACCAGTCCTTAAACTTTTATGTATTAGCAGTACCAGTGTTTGGGACACATTTTCTTGGTTTTCTTCTAATAGCTTTATCTTAATCTTTTTAGAATTTCCTATGATTATCAAGCCTTATTATTAGCTCTGATACTTTACTGATGCTAAATCATTTTTATGACTAGCATTTTCTGTGCTTCAATCATATTTTTGATTAATCACATTTCTCTTTCAGTAATTAATTCTCTCTAATTATTATGCAAACAACCAGGTCTTGCTATTTGGCATATCCTTGGATGTATGGTTCTTATGGGATTAAGCGCTGGTTATTTGCTGTTCTTGTGTTTAAACACGCTATAATCTTACATTGAAAATCACACAATGGTGATGTATTAGTAATGCCTGTGCAGGCTTATATTGCTCCTATGTTTATTTTGTCTGTGTTTAATGTTCTTTCATTATTAGCATTATAAGTGCTTTAGCCTTTATATAGGTAAGGTGTCATTATGTGCACTCCCTATTGTACAGGGTTTTCTTTATGCCGTTACCTGTAGATGACTAACTTTGTCGGAGTCATAGGTTTAAAACGTATTTTATATTTCTCAGTTGATGATCAGGCTCTGAATGTCTCAGATCCTGGGAGTGGTCACTAACCAGGTGGTGTCTTCCGAGATCTCTACCAGACGGGGGTGTTCAGTTATAGATCTGATAGTTTCCCTCCTCAATGCTAATCTGTCTAGTTATGTGAAGTTGGTGGACACTTTAGCAGTTCCATGACTCTTCAATCTAGTATATCTTTCATTCTATTGTTTTTCTTCCTCAAGTTATTTCTTGAATCAAACAGCGAATCCAGTGATCCTGTTAGATCCAGCTTAGCCACGCCGGACTTGGTATGCAAATCGAGTGAGAAGGTTATCTGCTTCTCCATGGCGGTTGCTTCAGAGGTCAGTTAAAGCAGACATTGGGAGTGCTAGAATGAATAGACAGAAATATATTACCAGTAAAAATATGGGATGCTACCCATGTCTTGGATGCTCCCATTGTAACAACATGGTAAAGGGGCCTATTTTCTCTTGTAAGGTGTATCCAGTCCACGGATTCATCCATTACTTGTGGGATATTCTCCTTCCCAACAGGAAACTGCAAGAGGATCACCCACAGCAGAGCTGTCTATATAGCTCCTCCCCTAACTGCCACCTCCCAGTCATTCTCTTGCAGCTCTCGACAAGGGAAGCAGCTAGAGAGATGTGGTGCATTAATGTAGTTTATCTTCAATCAAAAGTTTATTTTCAAATGGTACCGGAGTTGTACTATTTTAGCCTCAGGCAGAAAGTTGAAGAAGAGTTTGCCTGTGGTCTTTGATGATCTTAGCAGGTTGTAACTAAGATCCATTGCTGTTCTCACACATAACTGAAGAGATGGGTAACTTCAGCTGGGGGAATAGCGTGCAGGGTCTCCTGCTCTGAGGTATGTGCAGTTTTAAATTTTTCTAGAGAAATGATAAGCTAGAAAATGCTGACAGTACCTGATTTATTTAAGGTAAGCCTGATTACAGTGATTTAATAACGACTGGTATCATGCTTGCTGTAAAGGGTAATATTTTTATTATTTACTCACATTACTGAATAGTTTATTTCATATTAGTGATAAAACTTTATTCTGGGGCCCAGTTTTTCCACATGGCTGACTAGATTTTGCCTAGGGATAGTTTTTTAAGGCCCTCTCACTCTGAGTACATGTTGGGAGGGGCCTATTTTCCATTAGTTTTTGCAGCTTGAGACATCCAGCTTCCCTGAAGGAGTCCCCTGAACATTTAGGACCTCTCTAAGGGGTTTTTGTGCCTTCCAAAGTCGTTGTATGGTCAGGTAGGGCCACAGTAGAGCTGTGGCAGTTTGTTGTGACTGTTTAAAAACGTTTATATCGTTTTTTGTATCCGGTTTTGAAACTAAGGGGTTAATCATCCATTTGCAAGTGGGTGCAATGCTCTTTCAGCCTATTATACACACTGTAAAAATTTCGTAAGATTTACTGCTTTTTTCACTGTTTTAGCAGTTTCTGTGATTGTTTTTTTCTCTTAAAGGCACAGTACCGTTTTTATTTTTTTGCTTGTTCACAGTTAAAGTGTTTTCCAAGCTTGCTGGTCTCATTACTAGTCTTTTTAAACATGTCTGACATAGAGGAAACTCATTGTTCATTATGTTTAGAAGCCATTGTGGAACCCCCTCTTAGAATGTGTACCAAATGCACTGATTTTACTATAGATTACAAAGACCATATTCTGGCTTTAAAAAATTTATCACCAGAAGAAATTGACAAGGAGGAAGTTATGCCGAATAACTCTCCCCACGTGTCAGATCCTATACACTATTGTAGTCCCAGAGAAATTATGTAGATTGGACAAATACTATGCAGTACCTACTTACACTGATGTTTTTCCAATCCCTAAAAGGTTTTCTGAAATTATTACTAAGGAATGGGATAGACCAGGTGTACCGTTCTCTCCCCCTCCTGTTTTTAAAAAGATGTTTCCTATAGACGCCGCTACACGGGACTTATGGCAGACGGTCCCTAAGGTGGAGGGAGCCGTTTCTACTCTAGCTAAGCGTACCACTATCCCTGTCGAGGACAGTTGTGCTTTTCTAGATCCAATGGATAAAAAATTAGAGGGTTACCTTAAGAAATTTTTTATTCAACAAGGTTTTATTCTCCAGCCTCTTGCATGCATTGCCCCAGTCACTGCTGCCGCGGCTTTCTGGTTTGAGTCCCTAGAGGAGGCTCTACAGGTTGAAACCCCGTTGGAAGATATTATTGACAAGCTTAGGGCCCTTAAGCTAGCCAATTCATTTGTTTCTGACGCCGTTGTTCATTTAACCGAGCTAACGGCTAAAAATTCAGGTTTTGCTATTCAGGCGCGTAGGGCGCTATGGCTTAAATCCTGGTCAGCTGACGTGACTTCAAAGTCTAAACTTCTCAACATTCCCTTCAAAGGACAGATCCTATTCGGGCCTGGACTGAAGGAGATCATTTCTGACATCACTGGAGGAAAAGGTCACGCCCTTCCTCAAGACAGGTCCAACAAATTAAGGACAAACAGTATAGTTTTCGGCCCTTTCGAAACTTCAAGAGTGGCGCAGCTTCAACTTCCTCTAACACAAAACAAGAGGGAACTTTTGCCCAGTCTAAGCCGGTCTGGAGACCTAACTAGGCTTGGAACAAGGGGAAACAGGCCAAGAAGCCTGCTGCTGCCTCTAAGACAGCATGAAGGAGCAGCCCCTGATCCGGAAACGGATCTAGTAGAGGGCAGACTCTCTTCGCCCAGGCTTGGGCAAGAGATGTCCAGGATCCCTGGGCATTGGAAATTGTGTCCAAGGGTTATCTTCTGGAATTCAAAACCTCTCCCCCAAAAGGGAGATTTCATCTCTCACTTTTATCTGCAAACCAGATAAAGAGAGAAGCATTCTTACATTGTGTTCAAGACCTCCTAGTTATGGGAGTGATCCACCCAGTTCCGCAGGAGGAACAGGGGCAGGGCTTTTATTCAAATCTGTTTGTTGTTCCCAAGAAAGAGGGAACATTTAGACCAATCTTAGATCTCAAGATCTTAAACAAATTTCTCAGAGTCCCATCCTTCAAGATGGAGACTATTCGAACCATCCTTCCTATGATCCAGGAGGGTCAATACAGGCACTACCAGTTTGTGGCTCTTCCCTTCGGGTTGGCCACGGCACCAAGAATCTTTACAAAGGTTCTAGGGTCCCTTCTAGCGGTCCTAAGGCCACGGGCTATAGCAGTAGCCCCTTACTCAAACGACATTCTGATATAGGCGTCAACTTTTCAAGTTGCCAGGTCTCACACGGACATTGTTCTGACATTTCTAAGGTCGCATGGGTGGAAAGTGAACAACAGAAAAAAGTTCTCTATCCCCTCTTACAAGAGTTTCCTTCCTAGGAACTCTGATAGATTCTGTAGAAATGAAGATTTACCTGACAGAGGCCAGGTTGTCAAAACTTCTAAATTCCTGCCGTGTTCTTTATTCTACTTCTCGCCCTTCAGTGGCTCAGTGTATGGAAGTAATCGGCTTAATGGTAGCAGCAATGGACATAGTGCCGTTTGCCCGCCTACATCTCAGTCCGCTGCAACTCTGCATGCTCAGTCAGTGGAATGGGGATTACACAGATTTGTCCCCTCTACTAAATCTGGATCAAGAGACCAGTGATTCTCTTCTCTGGTGGTCGGGTCCATCTGTCCAAGGGTATGACCTTCCGCAGGCCAGATTGGACAATGCCAGCCTTCTGGGCTGGGGTGCAGTCTGGAACTCCCTGAAGGCTCAGGGCTTGTGGACTCAGGAGGAGACACTCCTTCCGATAAACATTCTGGAACTAAGAGCGATATTCAATGCTCTTCAGGCTTGGCCTCAGCTAGCTACGGTCTGGTTCATCAGATTTCAGTCGGACAACCTCACGACTGTAGCTTACATCAACCATCAAGGGGGAACAAGGAGTTCCCTAGCAATGTTGGAGGTTTCAAAAATAATTCTATGGGCAGAGGTTCACTCTTGCCATCTATCAGCTATCCATATCCCAGGAGTAGAGAACTGGGAGGCGGATTTTCTAAGTCGGCAGACTTTTCATCCGGGGGAGTGGGAACTCCATCCGGAGGTGTTTGCACAGTTGATTCAACTTTGGGGCAAACCAGAACTGGATCTCATGGCGTCTCGTCAGAACGCCAAGCTTCCTTGTTGCGGGTTCAGGTCCAGGGATCCCAAGGCAGCGCTGATAGATACTCTAGCAGCGCCTTGGTCTTTCAACCTGGCTTATGTGTTTCCACCGTTTCCTCTGCTCCCTCGTCTGATTGCCAAGATCAAACAGGAGAGAGCTTCGGTGATTTTGATAGCTCCTGCGTGGCCACGCAGGACTTGGTACGCAGATCTGGTGGACATGTCATCCTTTCCACCTTGGACTCTGCCGCTGAGGCAGGACCTTCTACTTCAAGGTCCCTTCAAACATCCAAATCTAATTTCTCTGAGTCTGACTGCTTGGAGATTGAACGCTTGATTTTGTCAAAACGTGGTTTTTCCGAGTCAGTCATTGATACCTTAATTCAGGCTCGAAAGCCTGTCACCAGGAAAATCTATCATAAGATATGGTGTAAATATCTTCATTGGTGTGAATCTAAGGGTTACTCATGGAGTAAAGTCAGGATTCCCAGGATATTGTCTTTTCTCCAAGAAGGATTGTAGAAGGGGTTGTCAGCTTGTTCCTTAAAGGGACAGATTTCTGCTCTGTCTATTCTTTTGCACAAGCGTCTGCCGGATGTTCCAGACGTTCAGGCGTTTTGTCAGGCTTTAGTTAGAATCAAGCCTGTGTTTAAACCTGTTGCTCCGCCATGGAGTTTAAATTTAGTTCTTCAAGGGGTTCCGTTTGAACCTCTGCATTCCATAGATATGCAGTGTGATTCCCCTTATCTGATCTTCCATGCAGATAAGGTAGTTTTGCGTACCAAACCTGGGTTTCTTCCTAAGGTGGTATCCAATAAGAATATCAATCAAGAGATTGTTGTTCCGTCACTGTGTCCTAATCCTTCTTCAAAGAAGGAACGTCTATTACACAATCTTGACGTGGTTCGTGCTTTAAAGTTTTATTTCCAAGCTACTAATGATTTTCGTCAAACATCTGCATTGTTTGTTGTCTACTCTGGACAGAGGAAAGGCCAAAAGGCTTCAGCAACTTCTCTTTCTTTTTGGTTAAGAAGTATAATCCGCTTATCTTATGAGACTGCTGGCCAGCAGCCTCCTGTAAGAATTACAGCTCATTCCACTAGAGCGGTGGCTTCCACATGGGCCTTTAAAAATGAGGCTTCAGTTGAACAGATTTGTAAGGCGGCAACTTGGTCTTCGCTTCATAATTTCTCCAACATAGGTGTGTCCGGTCCACGGCGTCATCCTTACTTGTGGGATATTCTCCTCCCCAACAGGAAATGCCAAAGAGCCCAGCAAAGCTGGTCACATGATCCCTCCTAGGCTCCGCCTTCCCCAGTCATTCTCTTTGCCGTTGTACAGGCAACATCTCCACGGAGATGGCTTAGAGTTTTTTAGTGTTTAACTGTAGTTTTTATTATTCAATCAAGAGTTTATTTTAAAATAGTGCTGGTATGTACTATTTACTCTGAAACAGAAAAGAGATGAAGATTTCTGTTTGTAAGAGGAAAATGATTTTAGCAACCGTTACTAAAATCGATGGCTGTTTCCACACAGGACTGTTGAGAGGAATTAACTTCAGTTGGGGGAACAGTGAGCAGACTTTTGCTGCTTGAGGTATGACACATTCTAACAAGACGATGTAATGCTGGAAGCTGTCATTTTCCCTATGGGATCCGGTAAGCCATTTTTATTACAGACAGAAAAAAAAAAAGGGCTTCACAAGGGCTTTTTAAGACTGTAGACATTTTCTGGGCTAAATCGATTTATATATAAACATATTTTATACTCCATAGCCTTGAGGAATTATTTTAATCTTGGGAATTTTGTAAAATAACCGGCAGGCACTGTATTGGACACCTTATTCTCTAGGGGCTTTCCCTAATCATAGGCAGAGTCTCATTTTCGCGCCTGTATTGCGCACTTGTTTTTGAGAAGCATGACATGCAGATGCATGTGTGAGGAGCTCTGATACATAGAAAAGACTTTCTGAAGGCGTCATTTGGTATCGTATTCCCCTTTGGGCTTGGTTGGGTCTCAGCAAAGCAGATACCAGGGACTGTAAAGGGGTTAAATATAAAAACGGCTCCGGTTCCGTTATTTTAAGGGTTAAAGCTTCCAAATTTGGTGTGCAATACTTTTAAGGCTTTAAGACACTGTGGTGAAATTTTGGTGAATTTTGAATAATTCCTTCATACTTTTTCGCAATTGCAGTAATAAAGTGTGTTCAGTTTAAAATTTAAAGTGACAGTAACGGTTTTATTTTAAAACGTTTTTTGTACTTTGTTATCAAGTTTATGCCTGTTTAACATGTCTGAACTACCAGATAGACTGTGTTCTGAATGTGGGGAAGCCAAGGTTCCTTCTCATTTAAATAGACGTGATTTATGTGACACAAGATTTAGAGAAAATGATGCCCAAGATGATTCCTCAAGTGAGGGGAGTAAGCATGGTACTGCATCATCCCCTCCTTCGTCTACACCAGTCTTGCCCACACAGGAGGCCCCTAGTACATCTAGCGCGCCAATACTCCTTACTATGCAACAATTAACGGCTGTAATGGATAATTCTATCAAAAACATTTTAGCCAAAATGCCCACTTATCAGCGAAAGCGCGACTGCTCTGTTTTAGAAAATACTGAAGAGCATGAGGACGCTGATGATATTGGTTCTGAAGGGCCCCTACACCAGTCTGAGGGGGCCAGGGAGGTTTTGTCTGAGGGAGAAATTTCAGATTCAGAGAAAATTTCTCAACAAGCTGAACCTCATGTGATTACATTTAAATTTAAGTTGGAACATCTCCGCGCTCTGCTTAAGGAGGTGTTATCCACTCTGGATGATTGTGAGAATTTGGTCATTCCAGAGAAACTATGTAAAATGGACAAGTTCCTAGAGGTCCCGGGGCCCCCCGAAGCTTTTCCTATACCCAAGCGGGTGGCGGACATTGTAAATAAAGAATGGGAAAGGCCCGGTATACCTTTCGTCCCTCCCCCCATATTTAAAAAATTGTTTCCTATGGTCGACCCCAGAAAGGACTTATGGCAGACAGTCCCCAAGGTCGAGGGGGCGGTTTCTACTCTAAACAAACGCACCACTATACCCATAGAAGATTGCTTGTGCTTTCAAAGATCCTATGGATAAAAAATTAGAAGGTTTGCTTAAAAAGATGTTTGTTCAGCAAGGTTACCTTCTACAACCAATTTCATGCATTGTCCCTGTCACTACAGCCGCGTGTTTCTGGTTCGATGAGCTAGAAAAGGCGATCAATAATAATTCTTCTTCTTATGAGGAGATTATGGACAGAATTCGTGCTCTCAAATTGGCTAATTCTTTCACCCTAGACGCCACTTTGCAATTGGCTAGGTTAGCGGCGAAAAATTCTAGGTTTGCTATTGTGGCGCGCAGAGCGCTTTGGTTAAAATCTTGGTCAGCGGATGCGTCTTCCAAGAACAAATTACTTAACATTCCTTTCAAGGGGAAAACGCTGTTTGGCCCTGACTTGAAAGAGATTATCTCTGATATCACTGGGGGCAAGGGCCACGCCCTTCCTCAGGATAGGTCTTTCAAGGCCAAAAATAAACCTAATTTTCGTCCCTTTCGCAGAAACGGACCAGCCCCAAGTGCTACGTCCTCTAAGCAGGAGGGTAATACTTCTCAAGCCAAACCAGCCTGGAGACCAATGCAAGGCTGGAACAAAGGAAAGCAGGCCAAGAAACCTGCCACTGCTACCAAGACAGCATGAGATGTTGGCCCCCGATCCGGGACCGGATCTGGTGGGGGGCAGACTCTCTCTCTTCGCTCAGGCTTGGGCAAGAGATGTTCTGGATCCTTGGGCGCTAGAAATAGTCTCCCAAGGTTATTTTCTGGAATTCAAGGGGCTTCCCCCAAGGGGGAGGTTCCACAGGTCTCAATTGTCTTCAGACCACATAAAAAAACAGGCATTCTTGCATTGTGTAGAAGACCTGTTAAAAATGGGAGTGATTCATCCTGTTCCATTAGGAGAACAAGGGATGTGGTTCTACTCCAATCTGTTCGTAGTTCCCAAAAAAGAGGGAACGTTCAGACCAATCTTAGATCTCAAGATCCTAAACAAGTTTCTCAAGGTTCCATCGTTCAAAATGGAAACCATTCGAACAATTCTTCCTTCCATCCAGGAAGGTCAATTCATGACCACGGTGGATTTAAAGGATGCGTATCTACATATTCCTATCCACAAGGAACATCATCGGTTCCTAAGGTTCGCATTCCTGGACAAGCATTACCAGTTTGTGGCACTTCCGTTCGGATTAGCCACTGCTCCAAGGATTTTCACAAAGGTACTAGGGTCCCTTCTAGCGGTGCTAAGACCAAGGGGCATTGCAGTAGTACCTTACTTGGACGACATTCTGATTCAAGCGTCGTCCCTTCCTCAAGCAAAGGCTCACACGGACATTGTCCTGGCCTTTCTCAGATCTCACGGATGGAAAGTGAACGTAGAAAAGAGTTCTCTATCTCCGTCAACAAGGGTTCCCTTCTTGGGAACAATAATAGACTCCTTAGAAATGAAGAGAGAAAACAAGAGGGCGACCCCTAGTGCAAATCAATGTGGAACCAGTGATGAATATCTGTTGCAGCTTGCGAATGGATACTCACAGAAAGTATTGCACCCTATAGTGCAAATGAAGCATACTAGGAATATTATGGTGTCCTAGTGCACAAATCCGCCCAAAAACACTGTCGTGATGAGAGGTGAACTTCAAATATATCAGGTTGATGAAAAAACAGAGAACTCCAGTATCGATAAAAAAGTTTAATTAAAAAAATACACAGATCTACAATAACATCTGTAGTAAAATTGCAACGCGTTTCTAAGCGCTAACCACGCTTTTTCCTCAGGCAAATGATATTGAATATACTGGAGTCTCTTACATATATACCCCTGTGTAGGCTTAATGGGATCAGCTGTAGCTTATTAGAACAGGTGCTACTTGAATTCACTCCCTAGATGTTCTAACCGGATGTTACAGATAATACCAGTGATACAATACAATGTGTAAAACTAATGTCCAATACATAGAACCTACTAATCCCTCTCGACACACATAGACTAGAAAAGACATATATAGAAGTACTGAGATCTAAGCTCTATGAGTTGTCTTAGATGTTTAAGCACAGTGTTATAAATGGTTATGAATATTCATGATGCTGTATATGTAAAGTGTATTATTGCGACATGCGCTTTTTTTATATCCGTTGTTATTCCTTAATTGTATTTGTAAATAGCACCTACATATAAATGATACGCTGTAAAAAGGTATAGTCTTATGTTTCTTAACAGAGTAAGGGTGTGTATAATTCAACGAATAGGAATGTTATAATAAATGTCCAATCCTATAGCTTCGTAAGACTAAGGTGTGTCGCGCTAGACCAATAGAAGTGCTGTATCCAAAACAATCATGTGGTGTGTTGCTCCATTTGATTGGAGCTAAGGGTGTGTGTCAAAAAGGCGTGGGGATTATGTTAGATGCGTACGATGACTCACATAGGCACAGTGTCTGTTGTTAATGTTGCTATGTGTGAGCATGACGTGTACGTGCAACTACTGTGAAAAGAAGTGTGATAGGGCCGTGGGTGGCTGATGCCTCCATGAATGAAAGAGATGCACTAAAAGAACTCTAACTATATCGTGCACAAACTACCTACGTGTCTGAATGTGTATATTACATGAGTGTAAGAACCGCATATCTTATATATATATATGTATATGCATCTATGTCCTAGTGATAATGGATGCTAATATGTTACGTCGTAGTGAGAAAATGGGGCCAATTTTACCTAGTGTGTGTATATATATGTGTGATATAAACAATGAGTGAAATACTATTAAGTGTGAAATCTAGAATAGATTCATTATGAAGAGTACATTCATAACTAAAAAAATAAAAAAATGTGCGAGTGATGGATGTAATATGAAGGTATCATATAATAAAATAATAATATGAAAGTATCAAATTATAAGATAATAAACATATTGTTGCAATATGTATATAGACAACGTGTGATATGAAGTGGTATTATATGTATTAGAGATGTATTAAAAAGCAGCAGAATCTATTACTTCATTGAGGCCCTCTGGATGTAGGGTTTGAAATTGGTAAATCCAAAAGGTTTCCCTCTGGCGTAATTTAGTCATTCTGTTTTGGGAACTAAGGGCCGGAATGATTTCCAATGGGGTGATATTCATGACACAATTATTTGTGCCATGTATGGAGGAGTGATGCCTAGAGGTACTATATTTATCAGACCCCTTCAGTATACATCTCAAATGTTCTGACCATCTTTGTCTGATTTTTCTACAGGTGCGACCTATATATTGTAGGCCACACAAGCATGTTATACAATACACTACATAGTTGGAGTTGCATGTTATTCTTTGAGTAATTGCAAAGGATTCTCCAGTACTATTGGATATAATATTTTTAAGACCATTTGTTATATACTTGCACATATTGCATCTCTTTTTATTGCATCTATAAGTTCCTATGTTTGACATAATAGAGTTATGAGTGCTCTTGTAAGGAGTTTTTAACTTACGTCTGCACATAACGACCTTACTAGGTGCCAGTTTTTCCTTAATAGTAGGTGCTCTTTTAAATGTACATCTGGGTTTATCTTGTAATATTATTTTGAAAATGGGGTCTCGTTTGAGTAATGGCCAGTGTTTAAACAACATCTTTTTAATCTCTTTATAATTATTATTATATCTAGTGATAAATGAAGATACAAAATGTGAGTCCTCATTTACGGGTTTTTTTGGAGTTTTTGATTTTAACAAATCTCCTCTATTTAGAGAACGTGCTTTTTGAAAGCCTAATTCTATTAGTTCTTCTGGATAGTGTTTTTCCTTGAATTTATTTTTTAGAAGTATGCTTTGTGTGTCATAAATATTTATATCTGTACAATTACGCCGAATCCTCCTAAACTGACTGTATGGAATATTGGTCTTCCAACTAGTGTGATGGTTGCTAAAGTAATCCAAAAAATTATTACTGTCTACCTGTTTGAAAAAGGTACATGACTGAATGCCATTATCCTCTCCCCACCTTAGGGTTACGTCTAAAAAATCTATTTCATCTGTTTTGATGTTCCACGTAAATTGGATCCCCATATTATTGTCATTGAGATAATTTTGAAAGGAGGTGAGTGTTGCGGAAGAACCCCTCCAGACAAACAATAGATCGTCTATATAACGGCCATAGAAGACCAGATTTTGCTCCCATTTTGCATCATAGATGTACTTGGTTTCAAAAGTGCCCATAAATAAATTTGCAAAACTGGGAGCAAATCTGGTCCCCATGGCCGTTCCCTTGGTCTGAAGGAAGAAATCATCTAGAAATTTAAAATAATTATGAGTTAATATGAAATGTATAAGTTTGAGCAAATAATTCTTCTGGATGTTAGACATATATGGATCTTCACTGAGATAACTGTCTACAGAGTCTAAGCCTATGTCGTGTGTGATATTAGAATAGAGAGAACTAACATCACAAGATACCCAAATAAGATGTTGTTCTTTTTTAATGTCAGATAATTTCTGTAGTAAATCGGTAGTGTCTTTTATATAGGATCTAAGCTGAATAACGTATCTTTGGAGGTAATAGTCAATGTATAGTGAAAGGTTATCGGTGAGGCTATTCATACCTGCAATGATCGGTCGGCCAGGAGGATTATGAATTTGTTTATGAATCTTTGGTAAGTGGTAATAATATGGGATATTAGGATTAATGGGTGTGAGAAATTTTCTCTCTTTTTGTGTTAGAATACCATGTTCCTGGCCATAGGTAATTAGTTTTTTAAGTTCTTTAGTGTATGTATCTGTAGGATCTATTGAAAGTTGTTTGTAATAGTCCTTATCTAACAGAATCCTTCTAGCCTCACATATATAATCTTCGTAATTTTGTATTACTAAGCCGCCGCCTTTATCGGCTTGGCGGATTATGATAGTATTGTCATTTGAAAGGTTACGTAGAGCCCTTTGTTCATTGGGCCATATATTGTTATATTTTTTATTATTATGTGGGGGCAGTTTCTCAAAATCTTCTAATACCAGATTTCTGAAAATATCTAAATAAGCTAGATTCTCTCCATGGGGATAGAAAGTGGAGGGAGGGGAGAGGTTTGTGTGAATAACTCCTTCGAACAATTGTTCTGAGAGGTCTTCTGGGTCTATATATAAGACAGGCATGTTCCTTTCTGCTGTCATATTGTCTGTAAGGACTGGCATGCCTACTGTTTTGTGATTCTTGAGATGTTTGTTAGCAAAATAACGCTGTAGAGCTAGTTTTCTAGTGTATTTGTTTAAGTCTACAAAAAGTTCGAACAATTGGTGTGAGTTAGAAGGACAGAAACTGAGGCCTTTTCCTAAAATTCTGATTTCATCATTAGACAGTGGTCTATCTGAAAGGTTAAATATGCCTTTACTTAGTTGTTGTAACTTCTTTTCCTTGGTGGCAACTCCCCTTCCCCTATGTCCCCGTTTGTGTGTGTTCTTTTGTTTCTTCCCGGTTGTTGGTAAGGGGTATTTTGGCCTTCTCTTCTCCAGAGAGGAGCTAGTGGTATGCGTTCTTCTAAAAAAGCAACTGAATTATGTGGATTGGGTGAATCTTGAAAAGATGTATTCTCTCTATTCTGATTAGTTTGAACAGTCTGAATACCAGAAGGACCTGGTAATTCCTCTCTATTTGTTTTCTGGAAGTGTTGATTGTTCTGATTATGATAATGTGAATTGAAAGATGGTTTAGGAGTGTGTCTTGGTGGTGGGTCTTTATTGTAAAAATGAGAAGTATGTTGATCTTTATGATTAATATTTATATGTGGCCTATATTGGTCTTGAGGGTTGGATTGATGTCTGTATTCTTGTTCAATGAAGGGGGAGAATCTATTCTGAGTGGGAATATGGAATCTTTCAAAATCTCTATTTTCTCCATGTGTGAGAAACTGCCCCCACATAATAATAAAAAATATAACAATATATGGCCCAATGAACAAAGGGCTCTACGTAACCTTTCAAATGACAATACTATCATAATCCGCCAAGCCGATAAAGGCGGCGGCTTAGTAATACAAAATTACGAAGATTATATATGTGAGGCTAGAAGGATTCTGTTAGATAAGGACTATTACAAACAACTTTCAATAGATCCTACAGATACATACACTAAAGAACTTAAAAAACTAATTACCTATGGCCAGGAACATGGTATTCTAACACAAAAAGAGAGAAAATTTCTCACACCCATTAATCCTAATATCCCATATTATTACCACTTACCAAAGATTCATAAACAAATTCATAATCCTCCTGGCCGACCGATCATTGCAGGTATGAATAGCCTCACCGATAACCTTTCACTATACATTGACTATTACCTCCAAAGATACGTTATTCAGCTTAGATCCTATATAAAAGACACTACCGATTTACTACAGAAATTATCTGACATTAAAAAAGAACAACATCTTATTTGGGTATCTTGTGATGTTAGTTCTCTCTATTCTAATATCACACACGACATAGGCTTAGACTCTGTAGACAGTTATCTCAGTGAAGATCCATATATGTCTAACATCCAGAAGAATTATTTGCTCAAACTTATACATTTCATATTAACTCATAATTATTTTAAATTTCTAGATGATTTCTTCCTTCAGACCAAGGGAACGGCCATGGGGACCAGATTTGCTCCCAGTTTTGCAAATTTATTTATGGGCACTTTTGAAACCAAGTACATCTATGATGCAAAATGGGAGCAAAATCTGGTCTTCTATGGCCGTTATATAGACGATCTATTGTTTGTCTGGAGGGGTTCTTCCGCAACACTCACCTCCTTTCAAAATTATCTCAATGACAATAATATGGGGATCCAATTTACGTGGAACATCAAAACAGATGAAATAGATTTTTTAGACGTAACCCTAAGGTGGGGAGAGGATAATGGCATTCAGTCATGTACCTTTTTCAAACAGGTAGACAGTAATAATTTTTTGGATTACTTTAGCAACCATCACACTAGTTGGAAGACCAATATTCCATACAGTCAGTTTAGGAGGATTCGGCGTAATTGTACAGATATAAATATTTATGACACACAAAGCATACTTCTAAAAAATAAATTCAAGGAAAAACACTATCCAGAAGAACTAATAGAATTAGGCTTTCAAAAAGCACGTTCTCTAAATAGAGGAGATTTGTTAAAATCAAAAACTCCAAAAAAACCCGTAAATGAGGACTCACATTTTGTATCTTCATTTATCACTAGATATAATAATAATTATAAAGAGATTAAAAAGATTTTGTTTAAACACTGGCCATTACTCAAACGAGACCCCATTTTCAAAATAATATTACAAGATAAACCCAGATGTACATTTAAAAGAGCACCTACTATTAAGGAAAAACTGGCACCTAGTAAGGTCGTTATGTGCAGACGTAAGTTAAAAACTCCTTACAAGAGCACTCATAACTCTATTATGTCAAACATAGGAACTTATAGATGCAATAAAAAGAGATGCAATATGTGCAAGTATATAACAAATGGTCTTAAAAATATTATATCCAATAGTACTGGAGAATCCTTTGCAATTACTCAAAGAATAACATGCAACTCCAACTATGTAGTGTATTGTATAACATGCTTGTGTGGCCTACAATATATAGGTCGCACCTGTAGAAAAATCAGACAAAGATGGTCAGAACATTTGAGATGTATACTGAAGGGGTCTGATAAATATAGTACCTCTAGGCATCACTCCTCCATACATGGCACAAATAATTGTGTCATGAATATCACCCCATTGGAAATCATTCCGGCCCTTAGTTCCCAAAACAGAATGACTAAATTACGCCAGAGGGAAACCTTTTGGATTTACCAATTTCAAACCCTACATCCAGAGGGCCTCAATGAAGTAATAGATTCTGCTGCTTTTTAATACATCTCTAATACATATAATACCACTTCATATCACACGTTGTCTATATACATATTGCAACAATATGTTTATTATCTTATAATATGATACTTTCATATTATTATTTTATTATATGATACCTTCATATTACATCCATCACTCGCACATTTTTTTATTTTTTTAGTTATGAATGTACTCTTCATAATGAATCTATTCTAGATTTCACACTTAATAGTATTTCACTCATTGTTTATATCACACATATATATACACACACTAGGTAAAATTGGCCCCATTTTCTCACTACGACGTAACATATTAGCATCCATTATCACTAGGACATAGATGCATATACATATATATATATAAGATATGCGGTTCTTACACTCATGTAATATACACATTCAGACACGTAGGTAGTTTGTGCACGTTATAGTTAGAGTTCTTTTAGTGCATCTCTTTCATTCATGGAGGCATCAGCCACCCACGGCCCTATCACACTTCTTTTCACAGTAGTTGCACGTACACGTCATGCTCACACATAGCAACATTAACAACAGACACTGTGCCTATGTGAGTCATCGTACGCATCTAACATAATCCCCACGCCTTTTTGACACACACCCTTAGCTCCAATCAAATGGAGCAACACACCACATGATTGTTTTGGATACAGCACTTCTATTGGTCTAGCGCGACACACCTTAGTCTTACGAAGCTATAGGATTGGACATTTATTATAACATTCCTATTCGTTGAATTATACACACCCTTACTCTGTTAAGAAACATAAGACTATACCTTTTTACAGCGTATCATTTATATGTAGGTGCTATTTACAAATACAATTAAGGAATAACAACGGATATAAAAAAAGCGCATGTCGCAATAATACACTTTACATATACAGCATCATGAATATTCATAACCATTTATAACACTGTGCTTAAACATCTAAGACAACTCATAGAGCTTAGATCTCAGTACTTCTATATATGTCTTTTCTAGTCTATGTGTGTCGAGAGGGATTAGTAGGTTCTATGTATTGGACATTAGTTTTACACATTGTATTGTATCACTGGTATTATCTGTAACATCCGGTTAGAACATCTAGGGAGTGAATTCAAGTAGCACCTGTTCTAATAAGCTACAGCTGATCCCATTAAGCCTACACAGGGGTATATATGTAAGAGACTCCAGTATATTCAATATCATTTGCCTGAGGAAAAAGCGTGGTTAGCGCTTAGAAACGCGTTGCAATTTTACTACAGATGTTATTGTAGATCTGTGTATTTTTTTAATTAAACTTTTTTATCGATACTGGAGTTCTCTGTTTTTTCATCAACCTGATATATTTGAAGTTCACCTCTCATCACGACAGTGTTTTTGGGCGGATTTGTGCACTAGGACACCATAATATTCCTAGTATGCTTCATTTGCACTATAGGGTGCAATACTTTCTGTGAGTATCCATTCGCAAGCTGCAACAGATATTCATCACTGGTTCCACATTGATTTGCACTAGGGGTCGCCCTCTTGTTTTCTCTCTTAATTTCCAGATCACAGATATCCTTTCTGCGTTTGGGAGGAGCAGCCCTCAGCAAAGTGCACAGTTAGCTGGGACACTGTGAAGTTCCCAGATCGTTCACCTAGGCATTATCTCTGCCTTCACACATTGTGAGTATGCTTACTTTTGCATTATTCCTTTTATAAAAATTGGCTACACTAGGAGGCGCCCTTTTTTCTGCTCTGTTCCTTAGAAATGAGGATTTTTCTGACAGAGGCCAGAAAAACAAAACTTCTGAACTCTTGTCAAATACTTCATTCTGTTCCTCTTCCTTCCATAGCGCAGTGCATGGAAGTAATAGGTTTGATGGTAGCGGCAATGGACATAGTTCCTTTTGCGCGCATTCATCTAAGACCATTACAACTGTGCATGCTCAGTCAGTGGAATGGGGACTATACAGACTTGTCTCCGACGATACAAGTAAATCAGAGGACCAGAGATTCACTCCGTTGGTGGCTGTCCCTGGACAACCTGTCACAGGGGATGAGCTTCCGCAGACCAGAGTGGGTCATTGTCACGACCGACGCCAGTCTGGTGGGCTGGGGCGCGGTCTGGGGACCCCTGAAAGCTCAGGGTCTTTGGTCTCGGGAAGAATCTCTTCTACCGATAAATATTCTGGAACTGAGAGCGATATTCAATGCTCTCAAGGCTTGGCCTCAGCTAGCAAAGGCCAAGTTCATACGGTTTCAATCAGACAACATGACAACTGTTGCGTACATCAACCATCAGGGGGGAACAAGGAGTTCCCTGGCGATGGAAGAAGTGACCAAAATCATTCAATGGGCGGAGACTCACTCCTGCCACTTGTCTGCAATCCACATCCCAGGAGTGGAAAATTGGGAAGCGGATTTTCTGAGTCGTCAGACATTTCATCCGGGGGAGTGGGAACTCCATCCGGAAATCTTTGCCCAAATTACTCAACTGTGGGGCATTCCAGACATGGATCTGATGGCCTCTCGTCAGAACTTCAAGGTTCCTTGCTACGGGTCCAGATCCAGGGATCCCAAGGCGACTCTAGTAGATGCACTAGTAGCACCTTGGACCTTCAAACTAGCTTATGTATTCCCGCCGTTTCCCCTCATCCCCAGGCTGGTAGCCAGGATCAATCAGGAGAGGGCATCGGTGATCTTGATAGCTCCTGCGTGGCCACGCAGGACTTGGTATGCAGACCTGGTGAATATGTCATCGGCTCCACCATGGAAGCTACCTTTGAGACGAGACCTTCTTGTTCAAGGTCCGTTCGAACATCCGAATCTGGTCTCACTCCAACTGACTGCTTGGAGATTGAACGCTTGATCTTATCAAAGCGAGGATTCTCAGATTCTGTCATTGATACTCTTGTTCAGGCCAGAAAGCCTGTAACTAGAAAAATTTACCACAAAATATGGAAAAAATATATCTGTTGGTGTGAATCTAAAGGATTCCCTTGGGACAAGGTAAAAATTCCTAAGATTCTATCCTTTCTTCAAGAAGGTTTGGAGAAAGGATTATCTGCAAGTTCCTTGAAGGGACAGATTTCTGCCTTGTCTGTGTTACTTCACAAAAAGCTGGCAGCTGTGCCAGATGTTCAAGCCTTTGTTCAGGCTCTGGTTAGAATCAAGCCTGTTTACAAACCTTTGATTCCTCCTTGGAGTCTCAATTTAGTTCTTTCAGTTCTTCAGGGGGTTCCGTTTGAACCCTTACATTCCGTTGATATTAAGTTATTATCTTGCAATTTCTTCTGCTAGAAGAGTTTCAGAATTATCTGCTCTGCAGTGTTCTCCTCCTTATCTGGTGTTCCATGCAGATAAGGTGGTTTTACGTACTAAACCTGGTTTTCTTCCGAAAGTTGTTTCTAACAAAAACATTAACCAGGAGATAGTCGTGCCTTCTTTGTGTCCGAATCCAGTTTCAAAGAAGGAACGTTTGTTGCACAATTTGGATGTTGTTCGTGCTCTAAAATTCTATTTAGATGCTACAAAGGATTTTAGACAAACATCTTCCTTGTTTGTTGTTTATTCTGGTAAAAGGAGAGGTCAAAAAGCAACTTCTACCTCTCTCTCTTTTTGGATTAAAAGCATCATCAGATTGGCTTACGAGACTGCCGGACGGCAGCCTCCTGACAGAATCACAGCTCATTCCACTAGGGCTGTGGCTTCCACATGGGCCTTCAAGAACGAGGCTTCTGTTGATCAGATATGTAAGGCAGCGACTGGGTCTTCACTGCACACTTTTACTAAATTTTACAAGTTTGATACTTTTGCTTCTTCTGAGGCTATTTTTGGGAGAAAGGTTTTGCAAGCCGTGGTGCCTTCCATCTAGGTGACCTGATTTGCTCCCTCCCTTCATCCGTGTCCTAAAGCTTTGGTATTGGTTCCCACAAGTAAGGATGACGCCGTGGACCGGACACACCTATGTTGGAGAAAACAGAATTTATGTTTACCTGATAAATTACTTTCTCCAACGGTGTGTCCGGTCCACGGCCCGCCCTGGTTTTTTAATCAGGTCTGATAATTTATTTTCTTTAACTACAGTCACCACGGTATCATATGGTTTCTCCTATGCAAATATTCCTCCTTTACGTCGGTCGAATGACTGGGGAAGGCGGAGCCTAGGAGGGATCATGTGACCAGCTTTGCTGGGCTCTTTGCCATTTCCTGTTGGGGAGGAGAATATCCCACAAGTAAGGATGACGCCGTGGACCGGACACACCGTTGGAGAAAGTAATTTATCAGGTAAACATAAATTCTGTTTTTTCTAAATTCTACAAATTTGATACTTTTGCTTCTTCGGAGGCTATTTTTGGGAGAAAGGTCTTACAGGCAGTGGTGCCTTCCGTTTAAGCGCCTGCCTTGTCCCTCCCTTCATCCGTGTCCTATAGCTTTGGTATTGGTATCCCACAAGTAATGGATGAAACCGTGGACTGGATACACCTTACAAGAGAAAACAAAATTTATGCTTACCTGATAAATTTATTTCTCTTGTGGTGTATCCAGTCCACGGCCCGCCCTGTAATTTTAAGGCAGGTGTTTTTTAATTTTTAAACTACAGTCACCACTGCACCCTATAGTTTCTCCTTTCTCTTGCTTGTCTTCGGTCTAATGACTGGGAGGTGGCAGTTAGGGGAGGAGCTATATAGACAGCTCTGCTGTGGGTGATCCTCTTGCAGTTTCCTGTTGGGAAGGAGAATATCCCACAAGTAATGGATGAATCCGTGGACTGGATACACCACAAGAGAAATAAATTTATCAGATAAGCATAAATTTTTTTGTCCATTCTCAATCAGGGGGAAAAAATTTGATTAAAGATTTTCTGACTTGTAATACAGATTATGCAATATATCTCCTTAAATGCCCATGTGGGTTAATTTATTTAGGTGAGACGACCCGCAGGGTCCGTGACAGGATCGCTGAACATAAATCAAATATTAGGAGAAAAAAATTGAAGTCCCCAGTAGCTGTTCATTTTTTAGAGGCCCAACATGGAGTTAGTCAACTTAGGTTTCAAGTCTTAGAGCACATTGCCCCTAGTAGGCGAGGTGGCGATAGAGAACAGCATCTTAAACAGAGGGAGGCATTCTGGATTTTTACGTTAAGTTCATTATCACCATTAGGTATGAATAAGGATTATGATTTATCTGTTTTTTTGTAAAATATGCCTTGTTTTAATAATAATATCTAAGATTGGTTCTCTAATCTCTTTCCTGAATATTTAGTGTTATATATAGAAATATTATGTTCCCCTATCTAATCACAATTTGTGGTGATGAAAAGAATTAAGAAAAAAGAAACAAAGAAATAAGAAGAAATTTAAATTAATATACTTAAGTATGTTTTCCTCTTTATAAATTGTCTTTATTGTGTTCTGCCTCCAAATCATTGTATAATATTTCACCTCTTGTCTTTTGGTATAGGTGAAAAAGTTTTTTGAAGTATAAAATAGTATAACTGGAGTTTTGCTAATTATGGTGTTCAAAGAGTTAAATGTTGTGGTGATGGGTGTGTCCTAATGGGTATTTAAGGAGGATGTGGAAATGATGTAATTATGGCATGATGAATGACATGTAGTCCGAAACGTCGCTATCTTGTTTGTGCTCTGAGCTATGAAATTTTGAAGAAATTCCCATTGGAGTGCTGCTATTCTTTTCACTTTTGTTTTTTTGCTTCAGAGGTCAGACCTTCTGGACGCAGAGTCTTTTCTTCTATCAAAAGCTAGATTCTCTGAGGCTGACTGCATGGAAATTGAACGCATGGTTTGTCTCGGAGAGGACTCTCTGACACGGTTTTTGATACTTGATTCAGGCCAGAAAGCCTTCTTCCAGGCATATTTATCATAGGGCATGGAGAGCCTATCTGTTTTGGTATTCGGACCAGGGTTTCCCCTGGCTCAGGATGAGGTCTCTGTATATTCTCCGTTTACTCAGGTGGTTTTAAAGAGCAGCCGGTAGGTCATAGAGTTTCTGCATTGTCTGCCTTTCAATGTGACCCTCATCTGATTTTTCATGCGGTCTAGGATGCTCTGCAGACAAATATGTTGTTCCATCTCTTTGTCTTAATCCTTCTAGGGGGAGGTGGTTACATCATTTGGACGTGGTTAGAGCTTTTAAAGTTCTACCTTAATTCTACCAAGTAAGTTTGTCAATCATCTTCCTTATTGTCCTGCATTCTGGTAAGTGCATGCGTCAGAGAGCCACTGTTGTTACCCTTTCCTTTTGGCTCAGAAGTTGGATTTTCATGGCATCTGTAGAAGCGGGTAAGCAGCCTTCTTTTTGAATTAGGGCACATCTACTGTGCAGTGTCTTCTTCTTGTGCCTTCAGTTGAACAGACTTATATAGCTACTACTTAGTCTTCTTTGCATATGAGGTTTTGCCTCAACAGAGGCATCTTTTGGAACAAAGGTTCTTCAAGCCGTGGTGCCCAGTACTGAGGACTGCCTTCCCTACTTTCCCTCCCTATTCATTAGTGTCCTTCTCAGCTTGGGTATTAGTTTCCTATAGGTAATGAATTAATTTGTGGACTCTCACTGCAATTAGAAAGACAACATAATTTATGCTTACCTGATAAATTATTTTCTTTTTTGGACATAAGTCCATGAACCCACCCTGAAATTCTGTAGTGGCAGCAGTCTTTTGGCATCTTTGTTTGTATGACTTTGGATCATAGGGAGTGGCAGGAATTTAAAGCTCTGGGGTGTTGAGGTGTCTCTTGCCTCCACCTAGTGGTCAGGAGCAGAAAATCCCCACACTTGATGACTCGTGGACTTTCACCACCATGGAAGAAATTAATTTATTAGGTAATCTTAAATTTTGTTTTAATTTGGTTTTTCATCTTTTTTCTATAGAGTCAATGTGGACTTCCGTAAACAAACTGTAGATCCGGTACATTTGTCCCAGGCAATCCTAGAGCAATCCGAAACCGTCAAAGCCCTTATTTTATCCATCAATGTCACAGAGGTATGAATACAATTTGATTTTAAATCTATCTTTCTAAATATACATATACAAAACAAAGAAATGGAGTACACTCTCAAACCTGACTGGGTTCACATTCCATGACCCTCCGTAACTCACAGCCCTGGGTGTCTCACTGGCATGCACAGCTTACAATGACTCAGGCAGTTATCCCCAGACAAGCCTGGGTGCAAAGCCCATAGGGACAATTAAAAAGAAAATTATTAACAGAGCACATAGAAAGTCTGTCACTTTTTTTGCAAGCACACGGCTAGATTAAAAGGAAAATGGAAGAGTTGGTAATAATAGTGTTTTTCAACCAGGCCTCAAGTACTCCCAACATGCCACGTTTTCATAATAGCTGAACTAGAGCATAGGTGAAATATTTAGCTGATGGGTGAAAGCAGATTAGTAACCATGGTTACTGATCAGCTGATTATTTCACCTGTGCTCTAGTTAAGCTATAGTGAAAACCTGACCTGTTGGTGGTAATTGAGGACCGCGATTGAGAAACACTGAGTTACCAAATCACAGTACCTGCACCACGTCAAGGTTTCTTACTCCTTGGATCCCTAACCTACAGCCACACAATGCATTTCTTCATCCAAACACACAGAGATACAAACAAGGGTGACACAGGCCCTTTGTAGTTTCCCTAGACACGTACAAAAGATGGAAATGGACTGGCATCACAGCCCTGTTAGTTAGCTGTCATTTAATTCATCTAAACTTTGTGACACATCTTGGTGCAAAACAAAATTTATTTCATGTAATTGGCAAGAGTCCATGAGCTAGTGACGTATGGGATATACAAATCCTATCAGGAGGGGCAAAGTTTCCCAAACCTCAAAATGCCTACAAATACACCCCTCACCACACCCACCCTATGAAGGTGGTGAAGTAAGTTTGTGCTTGATTTTTATGATTTCTTCTATGATAAGCGCTTCTAAGCATCCTGAAGCCCAATTCCTCTCAAAATACAGTGTTTGTCAGAGGGATGTGAACAGAGTATCGCCTGTAGATTTTTTTATGGTTTCCCTCGCTGGAAATCTTTTCAAGGGTTCTCCGTTATCGGTCGTAGGGATTCATCTCCTACCTCCCTTTTCAGATCGACGATATACTCTTATAAGTAGGTATCATTATTTAAGACACTCTCAGCTCTGGTTTGGTGCTTTATGTATTAATATAAAGTTTTAAATATATGTATTTTACTTCCCTTTGCAGTCTGGCAGTTTCATTATGGGAATCATGTTTTAGGAAGTTTCTTACCTGGGGTATAGTCTTTTTTCCAGTTTGACTTGTTTTTTCTTTTGAAAAGGCTGATTGGAACAGCCAATAGAATGCCAGCTCAATCCTATTGTCTGATTGGATGAGCCAATAGGATTGAACTTCAATCCTATTAGCTGATTGCATAGAACAATAGAACAAGCTATTATGCTATTGTTCGTTCCCAGGTTGAGCGCTTCTCTCTTTTTATTTATGCAAATTATGACATTTGGGGAAGTCTCCCTAAGTGTGATGCGGGAATCCAGACGTGGACCCGTTGCTCAGTGTGCCTAGAGGGATATGGCTGCACCTCACTGACGAGGCCCACAATAGGCCAAAACGTACGTCTGGGGTTTTGCCGTTTCTCTCGTTCAGAGAGGGATTGCCTGGTATTTCGGGGCTGGACTGCACTGTTAAGTCAGGATCAGACTGATATGCTACAGGAAAGTTCTTCTCTGTGAAAGGCACATATTGAGCAAAAAGAGGCTGCTTCTAGGGTGGTAACTAGCCATAGAACAAGCTATTATGCTATTGTTCGTTCCCAGGTTGAGCGCTTTTCTCTTTTTATTTATGCAAATTATGACATTTGGGGAAGTCTCCCTAAGTGTGATGCGGGAATCCAGACGTGGACCCGTTGCTCAGTGTGCCTAGAGGGATATGGCTGCACCTCACTGACGAGGCCCACAATAGGCCGAAACGTACGTCTGGGGTTTTGCCGTTTCTCTCGTTCAGAGAGGGATTGCCAATAGAATGCGAGCTCAATCTGATTGGCTGATTGAATCAGCCAATCGGATTGAACTTGATTCTGATTGGCTGATTCCATCAGCCAATCAGAATATTCCTACCTTAATTCCGATTGGCTGATAGAATCCTATCAGACAATCGGAATTCGACGGACGCCATCTTGGATGACGTCATTTAAAGGAACAGTCATTCGGCTAGTAGGCGTCGGGAGAAGAGGATGTTCCGCGTCGGATGGAAGATGATGGCTCCCGAAGAAAGAAGATTGAAGATGCCGTTGATAGAAGACTTCATCCGGATCATGGACCTCTTCAGCTCCCGCTTGGATGAAGACTTCAGCCGGATCATGGACCTCTTCAGCTCCCGCTTGGATGATGCCTTCATCAGATTTTTTTACAGGCAAAAGAGCTGAACTTCTTGGGGCCTTCCCCCGCAAAGGGCCCTGTTCAGGGCTGGTAAGGTAAAAGAGCTTTGAACTTTAGTAATTTAGAATAGGGTAGGGCATTTTTTTTAGTCTTTGTTATTTTATTAGGGGGCTTAGAGTAGGTGTAATTAGTTTAAAATTGTAATATTTTTCTAATGTTTTTTGTACTTTAGTTAGTTTATTTAATTGTATTTATTTGTAGGAATTGTATTTAATTTATTTATTGATAGTGTAGTGTTAGGTTTAATTGTAGATAATTATAGGTATTTTATTTAATTTATTTATTGATAGTGTAGTGTTTAATTGTAACTTAGGTTAGGATTTATTTTACAGGTAAATTTGTAATTATTTTAACTATTTTAGCTATTAAATAGTTCTTAACTATTTAATAGCTATTGTACCTGGTTAAAATAAATACAAAGTTACCTGTAAAATAAATATTAATCCTAAAATAGCTATAATATAATTATAATTTATATTGTAGCTATATTAGGATTTATTTTACAGGTAAGTATTTAGCTTTAAATAGGAATAATTTATTTAATAAGAGTTAATTAATTTCGTTAGATTAAAATTATATTTAACTTAGGGGGGTGTTAGGGTTAGACTTAGCTTTAGGGGTTAATACATTTATTAGAATAGCGGTGAGCTCCAGTCGGCAGATTAGGGGTTAATAATTGAAGTTAGGTGTCGGCGATGTTAGGGAGGGCAGATTAGGGGTTAATACTATTTATTATAGGGTTAGTGAGGCGGATTAGGGGTTAATAACTTTATAATAATAGCGGTGCGGTCCGGTCGGCAGATTAGGGGTTAATAAGTGTAGGCAGGTGGAGGCGACGTTGTGGGGGGCAGATTAGGGGTTAATAAATATAATATAGGGGTCGGCGGTGTTAGGGGCAGCAGATTAGGGGTACATAGGGATAATGTAAGTAGCGGCGGTTTACGGAGCGGCAGATTAGGGGTTAAAAATAATATGCAGGGGTCAGCGATAGCGGGGGCGGCAGAATAGGGGTTAATAAGTGTAAGGTTAGGGGTGTTTAGACTCGGGGTACATGTTAGAGTGTTAGGTGCAGACGTAGGAAGTGTTTCCCCATAGGAAACAATGGGGCTGCGTTAGGAGCTGAACGTGGCTTTTTTGCAGGTGTTAGGTTTTTTTTTCAGCTCAAACAGCCCCATTGTTTTCTATGGGGGAATCGTGCACGAGCACGTTTTTGAGGCTGGCCGCGTCCGTAAGCAACTCTGGTATCGAGAGTTGAAGTTGCGTTAAATATGCTCTACGCTCCTTTTTTGGAGCCTAACGCAGCCATTCTGTGGACTCTCAATGCCAGAGTTATTTTAAAGGTGCGGCCAGAAAAAAGCCAGCGTTGGATACGCGGGTCCTTACCGACAAAACTCTAAATCTAGCCGTTAGGGTTTATTTTATAGGTAAGTATTTAGTTTTAAATAGGAATTATTTAGGTAATTGTAGTAATTTTATTTAGATTTATTGTAATTATATTTAAGTTAGGGGGGTTAGGGTTTGACTTAGGTTTAGGGGTTAATACATTTAATATAGTGGCGTTGATGTTGTGGGCGTCAGATTAGGGGTTAATAAGTGTAGGTAGGTTGCGGCGACATAGGGGTCGGCAGATTAGGGGTTAATAAATATAATGTAGGGTTCAGCGATGTTGGGGGCAGCAGATTAGGGGTTCATAAGTATAATGTAGGTGGCGGCGGTGTCCGCAGCGGCAGATTAGGGGTTAATAACATAATGCAGGTGGCGGCGATGTCGGGGGCGGCAGATTAGGGGTTAATAAGTGTAAGGTTAGGGGTGTTTAGACTCGGAGTTCATGTTAGGTGTAGATATAAATAGTATTTCCCCATAGGAATCAATGGGGCTGCGTTAGGAGCTAAATGCTGCTTTTTTGCAGGGTTTTTTTAAGCCGGATCTCCCCATTGATTCCTATGGGGAAATCGTGCATAAACACGTTCAGCCAGTTCACCGCTAACGTAAGCAGCGCTGGTATTGAGGTGAGATGTGAAGCTAAATTTTGCTCTTCGCTCACTTTTTTGCGGTTAACGCCGGGTTTCTAAAAACCCGTAATACCAGCGCTGTCTGTAAGTGAGAGGTGAGCTTAAACTGCTCGTTAGCACCGCACCCCTCCTAATGCAAAACTCGTAATCTAGGTTAGGGTTTCTATAATTTTAGCCGATTATGGCTTTATCAATTGATATACCCCAGTAATTCTAACAAAAGGTGTAATCTGCTAGGGTTGTAATATAAAATAAGGGCAGGTGTGATGTTCCTAATAATTTGTCTGTATGGTGAAAACAATTAAAATGTTAGATCCATCATCCATAGCTCCTAAATGGGAAAAAAACTTTGTTTGCAAGTCATGTACTGTATTAAAGTATGAAAAATACATTTGGTAAATATATTAGACACATAAACACTTCAAATGTGAGCAACCAATGTAGACACTGGTATTTTTATTTTTTATTGAGTTCAGTGTTTTTATATTATATGACATTGAGCAAGTTATTGGGGTATGACAAAAATATATAAATAATTCTTTCACAACGTTTTAAAAATGTTCCAAAGCAAGAAGACTGAACTAAAAACCACTGATTTTATTATGTGACCAATGTATAATATAAAGGAGATGTTTTAACCACACTATTCACTAAACACAGACTGCAAGCAAAACCACATTTTCCAAATGCTTATTTTAAACATTCCTACCCTTTCTTAAATCAGATTGATATAACCTCAAAAACAACAAACACATGGTAACATCTCATATAGGTCAACATAACTCTGTTTGATAAGAGGAGCCTTACCTTTCCACAGACACTGTTTATTTGAAGTGTGGGCTGTAAACTGTTATAAATCAAGCCTCCACGGCTTGCAGGAAGTAGCCACTCTGACATTCCCCCTGCACTGGAAAGGCTCAGCAGTACCGGGCGGGTGTATGGAGCAGCCCTCCGCCCACAGCTACTTAACAAAGCAGATGTTATCCCCATGGCTTCCAAAATAGCTGCCGTGTATTGCACAGAAATACATTGCAGCAATCTTTGTTAGCCATAGGATGGGGGTTAAAATGCAAGCAGTGCAGTTACTGTGATCTGATATGCACTGTCTGTAGCAGAGGTGAGGAGAAACTGACTTGCAGTTAAGTTTTTTTTAAGTAATTTAACAGCGCGCAAAGATGACTGCTTCAGCTCTGCTCTGCATCTGTCACCACCTATTCTTTCTGCAGACAGGCCGCATTTTCTGGGAAGACATCGCAGATCGCAGTATATTCTGCCATGGGGGTTCCTTCAACATCTAAAGTACATGATATCCCTGTTGATATGAAAAATTATATTGCTGATGCGATACAGAAGGCTATGTCTGCTATTCCGCCTTCAAATAAACGTAAAATATCTTTTAAAACTTCTCATGCTACTAATGAAATTTGTAATGACCGACAACATACTGATATATCCACCTCTGATGAGGATCTCTGATTAAGAAGATCCTACTTTAGACATTGACACTGATCAATCATCTTATCTTTTTAATATTGAGTATATTCATTCCTTGTTAAAAGTGTTGATAACTTTGGATATTGAGGAGTCTGGTCCTCTTGATAATAAATCCAGGAAAAGGTTTAATTTCTGTCTATAAACCTCCTGTGACTACTCCTGAGGTTTTTCCTTTTCCTGATGCTATTTCTGATGTGATTGCTAAGGAATGGTCTAAGCTTGGTGGTACTTTTGTTCCTTCTTCAAGGTTTAAAAAGTTGTATCCTTTGCCAGTGGCTAAATTAGAGTTTTTGGGGAAAAGTCCCTAAGGTTGATGGGGCTATTTCTACTCTTGCTAAACGTACTACTATTCCTATGGAATATAGTACTTCTTTTAAGGATCCTTTAGATAGGAAAATTGAATCTTATCTAAGGAAAGCTTATTTACATTCTGGCTATATTCTCAGACCTTCCATTTCTATGGCTGATGTTGCGGCTGCTCTGAATGACTGTGACACAATTTCAGTGCCAGAGAAATTGTGTAGGCTGGATAAATACTATGCAGTGCCGGTGAGTACTGATGTTTTTCCAATACCTAAAAGGCTTACAGAAATTATTAGTAAGGAGTGGGATAGACCCGGTGTGCCTTTTTCCCCACCTCCTATATTTAGAAAAATGTTTCCAATAGATGCCACTACACAGGACTTATGGCAGACAGTCCCTAAGGTGGAGGGAGCAGTTTCTATTTTAGCAAAGCGTACCACTATCCCGGTTGAGGACAGTTGTGCTTTTTCAGATCCAATGGATAAAAAATTAGAGGGTTACCTTAAGAAAATGTTTATTCAACGAGGTTTTATTTTACAGCCCCTTGCATGCATTGCGCCTGTCACTGCTGCGGCGGCGTTCTGGTTTGAGGCCCTGGAAGAGGCCATCCATACAGCTCCATTGACTGAAATTATTGACAAGCTTAGAACACTTAAGCTAGCTAACTCATTTGTTTCTGATGCCATTGTTCATTTGACTAAACTAACGGCTAAGAATTCCGGATTCGCCATCCAGGCGCGTAGGGTGCTGTGGCTTAAATCCTGGTCAGCTGATGTGACTTCAAAGTCTAAATTACTCAACATTCCTTTCAAGGGGCAGACCTTATTCGGGCCTGGTTTGAAAGAAATTATTGCTGACATTACTGGAGGTAAGGGTCATACCCTTCCTCAGGACAGGGCAAAATCAAGGGCCAAACAGTCTAATTTTCGTGCCTTTCAAAATTTCAAGGCAGGTGCAGCATCAACTTCCTCTGCTTCAAAACAAAAGGGAACTTTTGCTCAATCCAAGCAGGCCTGGAAACCTAACCAGTCCTGGAACAAGGGCAAGCAGGCCAGAAAGCCTGCTGCTGCCTCCAAGACAGCATGAAGGAACGGCCCCCTATCCGGCAACGGATCTAGTAGGGGGCAGACTCTCTCTCTTCGCCCAGGCGTGGGCAAGAGACGTTCAGGATCCCTGGGCGTTGGAGATCATATCTCAGGGATATCTTCTGGACTTCAAAGCTTCTCCTCCACAAGGGAGATTTCACCTTTCAAGATTATCTGCAAACCAGATAAAGAAAGAGGCATTCCTACGCTGCGTGCAAGACCTCCTTGTAATGGGAGTGATCCATCCAGTTCCGCGGACGGAACAAGGACAGGGGTTTTATTCAAATCTGTTTGTGGTTCCCAAAAAAGAGGGAACCTTCAGACCAATTTTGGATCTAAAGATCTTAAACAAATTCCTCAGAGTTCCATCATTCAAGATGGAAACTATTCGAACCATTTTACCCATGATCCAAGAGGGTCAGTACATGACCACAGTGGACTTAAAGGATGCCTACCTTCACATTCCGATTCACAAGAATCATCATCGGTTCCTGAGGTTTGCGTTTCTAGACAGGCATTACCAATTTGTAGCTCTTCCATTCGGGTTGGCTACAGCCCCAAGAATTTTTACAAAGGTTCTGGGCTCCCTTCTGGCGGTTCTAAGACCGCGAGGCATAGCGGTGGCTCCTTATCTAGACGACATCCTGATACAGGCGTCAAGCTTTCAAATTGCCAAGTCTCATACAGAGATAGTTCTGGCATTTCTGAGGTCGCATGGGTGGAAAGTTAACGAAGAAAAGAGTTCTCTATCTCCTCTCACAAGGGTTTCCTTCCTAGGGACTCTAATAGATTCTATAGAAATGAAAATTTACCTGACGGAGTCCAGGTTATCAAAACTTCTAAATGCTTGCTGTGTTCTTCACTCCATTCCGCGCCCCACGGTGGCTCTGCATGGAAGTAATCGGCTTAATGGTAGCGGCGATGGACATAGTGCCATTTGCGCGCCTGCATCTCAGACCGCTGCAATTATGCATGCTCAGTCAGTGGAATGGGGATTACTCAGATTTGTCCCCTCTACTAAATCTGGATCAGGAAACAAGAGATTCTCTTCTCTGGTGGTTATCTCGGGTCCATCTGTCCAAGGGTATGACCTTTCGCAGACCAGATTGGACCATTGTAACAACAGATGCCAGCCTTCTAGGTTGGGGTGCAGTCTGGAACTCCCTGAAGGCTCAGGGTTCATGGACTCAGGAGGAGAAACTCCTCCCAATAAATATTCTGGAATTAAGAGCAATATTCAATGCTCTTCTAGCTTGGCCTCAGTTAGCAACACTGAGGTTCATCAGATTTCAGTCGGACAACATCACAACTGTGGCTTACATCAACCATCAAGGGGGAACCAGGAGTTCCCTAGCGATGTCAGAAGTCTCCAAGATAATTCACTGGGCAGAGACTCACTCTTGCCACCTATCAGCAATCCATATCCCAGGTGTAGAGAACTGGGAGGCGGTTTTCTAAGTCGTCAGACTTTTCATCCGGGGGAGTGGGAACTCCATCCGGAGGTGTTTGCTCAATTGGTTCATCGTTGGGGCAAACCAGAACTGGATCTCATGGCGTCTCGCCAGAACGCCAAGCTTCCTTGTTACGGATCCAGGTCCAGGGACCCAGAAGCGGCACTGATGGATGCTCTAGCAGCGCTTTGGTTCTTCAACCTGGCTTATGTGTTTCCACCGTTTCCTCTGCTCCCTCGACTGATTGCCAAAATTTTTTTTTTTCTTTTGCATAATCTAGACGTAGTCTGTGCCTTGAAGTTTTACTTACAAGCTACTAAAGATTGTCGTCAAACATCTAGCCTGTTTGTTGTTTACTCTGGACAGAGGAGAGGTCAAAAGGCCTCGGCAACCTCTCTTTCCTTTTGGCTTCAGAGTATAATCCGTTTAGACTATGAGACTGCTGGACAGCAGCCCCCTGAAAGAATTACAGCTCATTCTACTAGAGCTGTGGCTTCCACCTGGGCCTTTAAAAATGAGGCTTCTGTTGAACAGATTTGCAAGGCTGCGACTTGGTCTTCGCTTCATACCTTTTCAAAATTTTACAAATTTGATACTTTTGCTTCTTCGGAGGCTGTTTTTGGGAGAAAGGTTCTACAGGCAGTGGTTCCTTCCGTATAAGTTTCTGCCTTGTCCCTCCCATCATCCGTGTACTTTAGCTTTGGTATTGGTATCCCACAAGTAATGGATGATCCGTGGACTGGATACACTTAACAAGAGAAAACATAATTTATGCTTACCTGATAAATTTATTTCTCTTGTAGTGTATCCAGTCCACGGCCCGCCCTGTCCTTTTAAGGCAGGTCTAAATTTTAATTAAACTACAGTCACCACTGCACCCTATGGTTTCTCCTTTCTCGGCTTGTTTCGGTCGAATGACTGGATATGGCAGTGAGGGGAGGATCTATATAGCAGCTCTGCTGTGGGTGATCCTCTTGCAACTTCCTGTTGGGAAGGAGAATATCCCACAAGTAATGGATGATCTGTGGACTGGATACACTACAAGAGAAATAAATTTATCAGGTAAGCATAAATTATGTTTTTTGTTTTTTTTACCATAATCTACTTAGTCGAGTTATGGAGGATTCTTATACGTTAAGGGGGTTTCCTCTGATTCAGATTTTGATACTTGTGTATATTGTGAGAAAGCCCGGGTAACCCAGCCTCTCAATTATGTTCCGTATGCCGCAGTAGAGTGTTCTCATCTTCCCATGTTGGAGCGTTAGAGACCACTGAGCCATCCGCCTCTGAGGATTTTGCATCCCGTGAGATGCGTTCTCTAACATTTTCGGTTCCTACACAGGCGGTTGCCCCTCATACCATTACCCCTTCTCCGGAAAGAGGCCTTTTTCCACCAGAGGTTACTACACGGTTTCGCATGGCCATATCTCTGGCCTTAGTGCATTTACATCTTACTGCCATGTGCAAGCAAAGGCTTAATCCGTGTACTCCTGCTCAAGGTCCGGCATGTAAGAAGACTTTGGTATCCGATCAGTGTTCTGGGGAAGCTGTGTCCTCTGAGGCTTCAGAGGTGCTACCTCTAGGGTCGAATTTTGCTTTTCAATTTAGAATAGCTCGCCTGCATGTACTTCTGAGAAAAGTTTTGGCGACGTTGGAGGATCCTAATTCTGATCTGTCAGCTGAATCTGTCTGCTGATTCTGATAGCTAGCTAGTTTAGAGGACTGGAGGGATGGTGATCATGTTCCTTATCGTCTGTATATTGTTATTCTTTGTTTTTGTATCAGATTCCCAGTTTGAAGCTCTTGAGGATTTGTGTCGCATGACGGGCGGGACCTGTTGGTTTCACTTTCCCTTGGGCTATCTATTATGTGCGCTTGCCTCTTTCCTTTTCTAATCCGGTTAGGATAAGTTTTTATTTTTTGAGCGTGAGATCATGTTGAAACTCTACTTAGGAAGACTTTTTGCTCTGGGATTCTGGTATTAGCAATTTTCATGTCGCGATTGATGGAATCTTCTGGTGGAAGTTGTATATATAAAAAAAAAAAATAACAAAAACAAGAAGGTGTTTCTGGTTGGGGTGACGTTCCCTTGATATGTCCGAGACTATGTGTAAGCTTCGGAGCTTATGTTTTTTCTGTTTGTTCTCAATTTCTGGCCCTGCTAGAAATGTAGAATGTTCTGTTTGATCCTTGAACAGATATGTTGTATCCTTCATATCTGGTTGGGTATAGTTATCCCTGTTCTTTTGCGGTTTGTACAGATATGTTGTATCCTGAATAACAGGCTAGTCCTGTTTGGATACCATTTACCTCTCTTCTTTCTTCTTCTCAAGAGGTTGTTTTTCGGTCCAGAGGAAGCCCTTCTATTTTGGATGTCAGGCTGGTCCTGGTTAAATCATCTTTGTTGGGCTTCTGATATTGGATCGTATGCGGTCCAGGTGGCCTACAAGTTAATACCCTGCTTTGCTAAGCTGTTGACTTGGAGTTTGAATTCTGCTGTGGCAGTTTTCTTTAGGAACTAGGTTTTGCCTCTCTTGATGAAGGGAGGACGGGTGACTTTTTTGGATATTTTTTCCTGGTTCTTTTTCTCAGGGGTGTATTTTCCCCTCTTTTGGTGCTCCATAGGGGTTCTCTTGTTTTATTTGGTTTTCTATGCTCTATATGTAGAGCTTATTTCTTCTTCCTCTTGAGGGTTGATATACAGTTCTCTCTTCCCTTATCAGGGGGATGGATAATTTCCTTTCATCATGTTGAGGAAATCCGTTGTTTCGGGACCGTATTGTTTTCAGTAACATTGTTCTGATCCTAGATTTTCTGGGATCTAGGTTTTGGTTTTTTTATACGGTATCCTGTTTTTTGGGGTTCTGGTTGCTCCTATTTTTGGCGGCTATGGTTTCTCCATCGCCTTATAGGAGTTTTAAGAAATCTCTCTTGTCCTTTCCAGTTGGTTTTGAAATGGAGTTCCTGGGGTAGGCTCCAGGGTGGTTCTTGATTCTGTTTGATTTTCAGACTGGTGGTCTTCTAGGCCTTTTCAGTTAAAATACTTTGTTGGTACTGTGGGGGGATGATGTTAACAGTCTGATTTTTCGGCTTAGCATGTTGCTATCTATCTCCAGATTCTCATAGATTTCTCGTTAGTCTGCACCGGTAGCCAGTATTCGGTATATCATTCCATATTCTGGGAAGCTTTCCTTTGGTTTACTGGTGCAGTTTGTCTTATCACTTCCATGGAAGTGGGGGAGTGTCTTCTGGGATTCCTTCTGTTTTCTCTTAGGAAACTTCGGTCACTCTTTCTACTCTGAGGACCTGGTCTTCTGAGTTTTTACCAGTTGGGATTTTTTCTGAAGTAAATCCTTTTTCTGACTCTGAGAGTTCAGCAGGAGGTCGAGGAACTCTCCTTTGGTGTGTCCTTTTGACGGATCTGTACCTTTGGTAGGATCCGATCTAGGTTCTCTGGGCGTTCGCGCCTATCCTAGTCTTGCCCTTAGGGGATCGTTGTCAGGGATTCTTAAGTAGATTTTTGGATCTTTTCAGTGCTGGGGAAGTTTATTCTTCCTTGTTCCCTTCGACTGTCACCTCTTCTGGGTTAATTCAGTCTCTCAGGGATAGGCATCAGGGTACCTGATTGCTCCTTTTTGGTGCTACGATTTGTTTTGGTGGTTGGGCTTCTCTATTATGGGTGCTCCTTATTAAGGAGTTTGACAGGGTTCTTCGTCCTTGGTGTTTTGATGTATCATGGAAGGGAGTTTTCGGAAAGGTGTCAGTTCTTTCCCCAGCTTGTAGCTGGTCCCTCGTTTTACTCTTTGGGTTGACAGCCTTCCCCCCTGTTTTTTTTTTTTTTTGGTGGGGGGGTTGTTGGTTCTCTCTGACTTTATTTTTCTTCTTGAAGTTCTCTCTGGTCCTTCCAGGGTGTCCTGGAGACGGGTTCTTAGCCGGTTCTTGTTAGGACGGCTAGTTCTTAGCCGGAGGGTTAGCCTGGCTGTCTAACAGACGTGCGGTTATGGGTGGGCTCATCCGTCGCTTCTGCCCGGATATGTGGGCAAATAAGCAGATCTGGATATCGGTTTCTGTTTTATTCCTAAGGTCATGAACCCTTGGTGTTCATTTCCTATTGCTACAACGCCTTCAGGCAGTTGCGTTCAAATTTTGTCCTTCAGGACATTAGACTTCTTGTCTAGGATTGCATTGTTTTCTTTGTATCGATGCAGCAGATGGTCCTTGAATTGTCTATTCATTGACTTTTTACATTTCTGGAATATCTCTCCAGGTCCTAGTATCTCTTGCAGTTGGGTAATCCGCCTTCTGGGTCTTCTTTTTAAGAAGACATTTTCTTAAGGTTCTGAAAGGGGCTTTCTCCCCTTTTTTTCTTGGGTCGTACCTGAAGGTCGTTTTAGACCTTTTTAGCATATTCTTTTGTTCCTGGGTTCTTCCTACGGAAGTGTACGGTGTTGGGAGTCTTGGTTGTCCTCCTTGTCAGGTTCATGGAGGAGTGTTTCTTCGCCTGACCTCATAGTCAGCGGGACTCTCGTCTCCTCAGAAGTCCTAATTGTTGGGCAGTTACTTGGTCCTGCTATCTTTTCTGTGTCTTTTGCTTCTGTTGAAGCAGTTTTCGGGAGATGGATTTTTTCAGGCTGTGGTGCCCTCAGATTGGGCTGCCTTATTGTTATCCCCTGTTAGCATTCAGTGTCCTCTATAGCTTGGGTATTGTTTTCCCAAAAGTGATGAATGCAGCTGTGGCCTCTCCCTGTATTTAAAAGGGAAAAAATATGACTTACCAGATAATTTCCTTTCCTTCGATACAGGGAGAGTCCACAGCTCCCGGCCGTGCTCTCCGGAGGGCGGCCCTAAATTTAAATTGCTTTCTTCCGGCACCTTTTTCACCCTGATATTTCTCCTACTGTTCCTTGTTCCTATGGCAGAATGACTAGGGGGTGCGGGAGGTATTTAAGCCTTTTGCTGGGGTGCCTTTGCCTCCTCCTGGTGGCCAGGTTATGTATTCCAAAAAGTAATGAATGCAGCTGTGGACTCTCCCTGTATCAAAGGAAAGGAAAATATCTGGTAAGTCATAATTTTTTATATATATATATATATATATATGTGTATGAAAGAAAAAGGTTTAACAGTGCCTATACATCCTTATATCTAAACAGAGGTATATGTGAATGAGTCTGGGGATGATACAGAGTCAATTCTTGACTGGTGTTAGGTAGTGTTGGTCCAAGTGGTTGCAGAGATATATTAAATACCCTTACCAGAAATTACCCCAATCTAATGAGGTAAGTTTAGCGCACTGGGGGGTATGTAGATGGTAGGTCCCTTCTGGGTGATGGTGGGTGCTCCCTTTGATTTCGACTGCCTCTTGGAGTATGTGGGGAAGTGGTTCTTTTAGTGGAGATATCCTAATGAACCTCTTATGCGGATGTGCTTATTGCCTCTTGGAGTTATCTTGATCTTGGTAGGAACTTTCTCCTCCGTTGGTGTACCCAGGGAAACAAGAGGTCTTAGATAGTGTAATACAGTTTTATTAAAATGAGCAAATAACAAATATAATATACACATTCAACTCACATTGTATAACCTCAAACACTATGAGGTATGTTAGCAGCACATAAAAAATGGTTTCTTAGTCGATTGACCAAATATATGTCCAAATGTAGTCAGGCAGTGGATGGTAAGCAGAGTCCCGTAAAAACGCCACAACAGGCGAATAAGTTCAAAGTTTAGTCTTAGAATAAAAGCTGATAGACGGATGAACTGTAACATATAACAAATTAAAACTAGTATATAAAATTACCCTGACGCGTTTCAAAGGCTTGCCATTGTCCTTCTTCAGAGGGTTGTTTGTTATGGTCGGACGGAGAGTCTCTTAAACGTGTTGGGCGGCGGCACGCCCTCTACGTTTGATTGGTCATTGGAGACCATGTGATCTGACGTAGTAACGTCAGGTCTATTTGCTAAGTTTTTGATAGGGTATGTCGTGTGACGTATAGTGGTAACGTCAGGACGTGGGCTGTAGATTTGGGCCTCAGAGATAGACATGCGCATGACTTTTGACGTTGCGTCATGGCGTGTTGTAGTTTTTTCATGTACCGTGTGCTCATGGTCAATGTAGTTCACGGCAAGAGATTTAGTTGTTAAAATATAGACAACCAATGATATACATTAGAACCGGCCGTGTGATAGAGTAAATTACAAATTCGATAACGACCACTACCTACAGACAGGAGGCACAGCTATGGGGATGAAATTCGCCCCTAGCTATGCCAACCTATATATGGGCATGTGGGAGGATGAATACATATGGAATAATAACCCATATATTAATAACATCAAGAGCTTCTATCGCTTCATAGATGACATTATAATAAAAAAATAATCGGGGAAAATAACAACACAAATACAATTAAAGAATTCCTTAGTTTCATTAACATTAATGACTTTAATTTATCATTCACTGATAAATCCAGCTCTGTAGAAATTGAATTCCTAGACCTAATACTGTATCATGAAAACAATATTATCCAAACTAAACTATACAGGAAGGACACGGACAGCAACAGTTACTTAGATGCCCATAGCTGTCACCACCCAGCATGGGTCCAAAGCATCCCCTATGGACAATTCCAGCGTATAAAAAGGAATTGTTAAAAGGAGGAGGACTTCCTTCATGAATCCAAAATTTTAGAATGCAAACTCCTTAATAAGGGCTACAAATCAGATAACATACATAAAGCATTCACTAAAGTCCAAAAAATGGACAGAAAGTCTACATTCAACAACATTAAGAAAATAACTAATCAATGCAAAGAAATTCCACTAATGATAACAACTTATAATGAAGGAGCCAACACAATTAAGACCATCCTAAACAGATTTTAGCAGCTATCCCTAAACCAAGTAAGTGCACTACTTGTACACTACTTGTAATACACATTGTCCTATACCCTAGGCTCAGTTACCACCAACCTTACAAATCTCTTACTTGGCTGAGTCTCTGTCTGAGGGTGAAGTCTCCTATGCTGAACTTGTTCCTATGCCTGAGGCTGATTTCATGTTAGATTTAAAGTTTTGAATACCTTGTAACTATCAGAACTGATTCCAAACCTGTAAATAAGTTGAATCAAGTTCTTATAGCTCCGCCTAAAGTTCCTAAGGCTTTTGAAGAACCAGACTTGGTTACAGACTATATAGCCAAAGAATGGCAGAAACCAGGCATTCCTTTTGCATCTATTTCCACCATAAATAAATGCACTACTATTCCTATGGAGGATAGTTCTTTGTTTAGAGATCCTTGCTTAGGAAATTATTCCCTCTTCAGCTTAGATCTGCAGTTGCAATCACCTGTGTGGCCGCTGCATTATTCTATTTCTCGGTTGGTTTCTCATTAATCTTCTGAGGATATTACCAACTGCATTAAAGTCCTTAAAATGGCTAATGATTTAATTTGTGATGTAGTTTTTTGACATCATTGCTGTTTTCTTAAGGAGAGTTCTATGACTTAAATCTTGTTCAGCTTACATGGTTTCTAAGAATAGGCTATTATCAAACCCTTTTGAAGGGTAGATGCTTTTTGGGTCAGAAATATCAAAACTGTTTCAAGGGAAAAACATAATTTATGTAAGAACTTACCTGATAAATTCATTTCTTTCATATTAGCAAGAGTCCATGAGCTAGTGACGTATGGGATATACATTCCTACCAGGAGGGGCAAAGTTTCCCAAACCTCAAAATGCCTATAAATACACCCCTCACCACACCCACAATTCAGTTTAACGAATAGCCAAGAAGTGGGGTGATAAAAAAAGTGCGAAAGCATATAAAATAAGGAATTGGAATAATTGTGCTTTATACAAAATCATAACCACCACAAAAAAAGGGCGGGCCTCATGGACTCTTGCTAATATGAAAGAAATGAATTTATCAGGTAAGTTCTTACATAAATTATGTTTTCTTTCATGTAATTAGCAAGAGTCCATGAGCTAGTGACGTATGGGATAATGATTACCCAAGATGTGGATCTTTCCACACAAGAGTCACTAGAGAGGGAGGGATAAAATAAAGACAGCCAATTCCTGCTGAAAAAAATCCACACCCAAAATAAAGTTTAATGAAAAACATAAGCAGAAGATTCAAACTGAAAACGCTGCCTGAAGTACTTTTCTACCAAAAGCTGCTTCAGAAGAAGAAAATACATCAAAATGGTAGAATTTAGTAAAAGTATGCAAAGAGGACCAAGTTGCTGCTTTGCAAATCTGATCAACCGAAGCTTCATTCCTAAACGCCCAGGAAGTAGAAACTGACCTAGTAGAATGAGCTGTAATTCTCTGAGGCGGAGTTTTACCCGACTCAACATAGGCAAGATGAATTAAAGATTTCAACCAAGATGCCAAAGAAATGGCAGAAGCTTTCTGGCCTTTTCTAGAACCGGAAAAGATAACAAATAGACTAGAAGTCTTTCGGAAAGATTTAGTAGCTTCAACATAATATTTCAAAGCTCTAACATCATCCAAAGAATGCAACGATTTCTCCTTAGAATTCTTAGGATTAGGACATAATGAAGGAACCACAATTTCTCTACTAATGTTGTTGGAATTCACAACTTTAGGTAAAAATTCAAAAGAAGTTCGCAACACCGCCTTATCCTGATGAAAAATCAGAAAAGGAGACTCACAAGAAAGAGCAGATAATTCAGAAACTCTTCTAGCAGAAGAGATGGCCAAAAGGAACAAAACTTTCCAAGAAAGTAATTTAATGTCCAATGAATGCATAGGTTCAAACGGAGGAGCTTGAAGAGCTCCCAGAACCAAATTCAAACTCCAAGGAGGAGAAATTGACTTAATGACAGGTTTTATACGAACCAAAGCTTGTACAAAACAATGAATATCAGGAAGAATAGCAATCTTTCTGTGAAAAAGAACAGAAAGAGCAGAGATTTGTCCTTTCAAGGAACTTGCGGACAAACCCTTATCTAAACCATCCTGAAGAAACTGTAAAATTCTCGGTATTCTAAAAGAATGCCAAGAAAAATGATGAGAAAGACACCAAGAAATATAAGTCTTCCAGACTCTATAATATATCTCTCTAGATACAGATTTACGAGCCTGTAACATAGTATTAATCACAGAGTCAGAGAAACCTCTTTGACCAAGAATCAAGCGTTCAATCTCCATACCTTTAAATTTAAGGATTTCAGATCCTGATGGAAAAAAGGACCTTGTGACAGAAGGTCTGGTCTTAACGGAAGAGTCCACGGTTGGCAAGAGGCCATCCGGACAAGATCCGCATACCAAAACCTGTGAGGCCATGCCGGAGCTACCAGCAGAACAAACGAGCATTCCTTCAGAATCTTGGAGATTACTCTTGGAAGAAGAACTAGAGGCGGAAAGATATAGGCAGGATGATACTTCCAAGGAAGTGATAATGCATCCACTGCCTCCGCCTGAGGATCCCGGGATCTGGACAGATACCTGGGAAGTTTCTTGTTTAGATGGGACGCCATCAGATCTATTTCTGGAAGTTCCCACATTTGAACAATCTGAAGAAATACCTCTGGGTGAAGAGACCATTCGCCCGGATGCAACGTTTGGCGACTGAGATAATCCGCTTCCCAATTGTCTACACCTGGGATATGAACCGCAGAGATTAGACAGGAGCTGGATTCCGCCCAAACCAGAATTCGAGATACTTCTTTCATAGCCAGAGGACTGTGAGTCCCTCCTTGAAGATTGATGTATGCCACAGTTGTGACATTATCTGTCTGAAAACAAATGAACGATTCTCTCTTCAGAAGAGGCCAAAACTGAAGAGCTCTGAAAATTGCACGGAGTTCCAAAATATTGATCGGTAATCTCACCTCCTGAGATTCCCAAACTCCTTGTGCCGTCAGAGATCCCCACACAGCTCCCCAACCTGTGAGACTTGCATCTGTTGAAATTACAGTCCAGGTCGGAAGCACAAAAGAAGCCCCCTGAATTAAACGATGGTGATCTGTCCACCAGAGTGTCGAACAATCGGTTTTAAAGATATTAATTGAGATATCTTTGAGTAATCCTTGCACCATTGATTCAGCATACAGAGCTGAAGAGGTCGCATGTGAAAACGAGCAAAGGGGATCGCGTCCGATGCAGCAGTCATAAGACCTAGAATTTCCATGCATAAGGCTACCGAAGGGAATGATTGTGACTGAAGGTTTCGACAAGCTGCAATCAGTTTTAGACGTCTCTTGTCTGTTAAAGACAGAGTCATGGACACTGAATCTATCTGGAAACCCAGAAAGGTTACCCTTGTCTGAGGAATCAATGAACTTTTCGGTAAATTAATCCTCCAACCATGATCTTGAAGAAACAACACAAGTCGATTCGTATGAGATTCTGCTAAATGTAAAGACTGAGCAAGTACCAAGATATCGTCCAAATAAGGAAATACCACAATACCCTGTTCTCTGATTACAGACAGAAGGGCACCGAGAACCTTTGTAAAAATTCTTGGAGCTGTAGCTAGGCCAAACGGCAGAGCCACAAACTGGTAATGCTTGTCCAGAAAAGAGAATCTCAGGAACTGATAATGATCTGGATGAATCGGAATATGCAGATATGCATCCTGTAAATCTATTGTGGACATATAATTCCCTTGCTGAACAAAAGGCAAGATAGTCCTTACAGTTACCATCTTGAACGTTGGTATCCTTACATAACGATTCAATATTTTTAGATCCAGAACTGGTCTGAAGGAATTCTCCTTCTTTGGTACAATGAAGAGATAAAACCCCATCCCCTGTTCCGGAACTGGAACTGGCATAATTACTCCAGTCAACTCTGATCTGAAACACAATTCAGAAATGCTTGAGCTTTTACTGGATTTACTGGGACACGGGAAAGAAAAAATCTCTTTGCAGGAGGTCTCATCTTGAAACCAATTCTGTACCCTTCTGAAACAATGTTCTGAATCCAAAGATTGTGAACAGAATTGATCCAAATTTCTTTGAAAAAACGTAACCTGCCCCCTACCAGCTGAGCTGGAATGAGGGCCGCACCTTCATGTGGACTTAGAAGCAGGCTTTGCCTTTCTAGCTGGCTTGGATTTATTCCAGACTGGAGATGGTTTCCAAACTGAAACTGCTCCTGAGGATGAAGGATTAGGCTTTTGTTCTTTGTTGAAACGAAAGGAACGAAAACGATTATTAGCCCTGTTTTTACCTTTAGATTTTTTATCCTGTGGTAAAAAAGTTCCTTTCCCACCAGTAACAGTTGAAATAATAGAATCCAACTGAGAACCAAATAATTTGTTACCCTGGAAAGAAAGGGAAAGCAAAGTTGACTTAGAAGACATATCAGCATTACAAGTCTTAAGCCATAAAGCTCTTCTAGCTAAAATAGCTAGAGACATAAACCTGACATCAACTCTGATAATATCAAAAATGGCATCACAGATAAAATTATTAGCATGCTGAAGAAGAATAATAATATCATGAGAATCATGATGTGTTACTTGTTATGCTAAAGTTTCCAACCAAAAAGTTGAAGCTGCAGCAACATCAGCCAAAGATATAGCAGGTCTAAGAAGATTACCTGAACACAGATAAGCTTTTCTTAGAAAGGATTCAATTTTCCTATCTAAAGGATCCTTAAATGAAGTACCATCTGACGTAGGAATAGTAGTACGTTTAGCAAGGGTAGAAATAGCCCCATCAACTTTAGGGATTTTGTCCCAAAATTCTAATCTGTCAGACGGCACAGGATATAATTGCTTAAAACGTTTAGAAGGAGTAAATGAATTACCCAATTTATCCCATTCTTTGGAAATTACTGCAGAAATAGCATTAGGAACAGGAAAAACTTCTGGAATAACCACAGGAGATTTAAATACCTTATCCAAACGTTTAGAATTAGTATCAAGAGGACCAGAATCCTCTATTTCTAAAGCAATTAGTACTTCTTTAAGTAAAGAACGAATAAATTCCATTTTAAATAAATATGAAGATTTATCAGCATCAACCTCTGAGACAGAATCCTCTGAACCAGAAGAGTCATCAGAATCAGAATGATGATGTTCATTTAAAAATTCATCTGTAGGGAGAGAAGTTTTAAAAGATTTTTTACGTTTATTAGAAGGAGAAAAAACAGACATAGCCTTCTTTATGGATTCAGAAACAAAATCTCTTATGTTATCAGGAACATTCTGCACCTTAGATGTTGAAGGAACTGCAACAGGCAATGGTACTTTACTAAAGGAAATATTATCTGCATTAACAAGTTTGTCATGACAATCAATACAAACAACAGCCGGAGGAATAGCTACCAAAAGTTTACAGCAGATACACTTAGCTTTGGTAGATCCAGCACTAGACAGCGATTTTCCTGTAGTATCTTCTGACTCAGATGCAACGTGAGACATCTTGCAATATGTAAGAGAAAAAACAACATATAAAGCAAAATTGATCAAATTCCTTAAATGACAGTTTCAGGAATGGGAAAAAAAGCCAAAGAACAAGCTTCTAGCAACCAGAAGCAATGAAAAATGAGACTTAAATAATGTGGAGACAAAAGCGACGCCCATATTTTTTAGCGCCAAATCAGACGCCCACATTATTTGGCGCCTAAATGCTTTTAGCTCCAAAAATGACGCCACATCCGGAACGCCGACATCTTTGGCGCAAAATAACGTCAAAAAATGACGCAACTTCCGGCGACACGTATGACGCCGGAAACGGAAAAGAATTTTTGCGCCAAAAAAGTCCGCGCCAAGAATGACGCAATAAAATGAAGCATTTTCAGCCCCCGCGAGCCTAACAGCCCACAGGGAAAAAAGAGTCAAATTTTTGAAGGTAAGAAAAAAATGATTAATTCAAATGCATTATCCCAAATATGAAACTGACTGTCTGAAAAATAAGGAAAGTTGAACATTCTGAGTCAAGGCAAATAAATGTTTGAATACATATATTTAGAACTTTATAAACAAAGTGCCCAACCATAGCTTAGAGTGTCACAGAAAATAAGATTTACTTACCCCAGGACACTCATCTACATGTTTGTAGAAAGCCAAACCAGTACTTAAACGAGAATCAGCAGAGGTAATGGTATATATAAGAGTATATCGTCGATCTGAAAAGGGAGGTAAGAGATGAATCTCTACGACCGATAACAGAGAACCTATGAAATAGACCCCGTAGAAGGAGATCACTGCATTCAAATAGGCAATACTCTCCTCACATCCCTCTGACATTCACTGCACGCTGAGAGGAAAACCGGGCTCCAACTTGCTGCGGAGCGCATATCAACGTAGAATCTAGCACAAACTTACTTCATCACCTCCATCGGAGGCAAAGTTTGTAAAACTGAATTGTGGGTGTGGTGAGGGGTGTATTTATAGGCATTTTGAGGTTTGGGAAACTTTGCCCCTCCTGGTAGGAATGTATATCCCATACGTCACTAGCTCATGGACTCTTGCTAATTACATGAAAGAAAGGGGAATTTTCTTCCTCAGGACAAGAAATCTAAAGGGAGGTACAAACAAACAAATTGTTTTTATTCCTTTCGCCTAGATATCAAAAGTCCTCTCCAGGGGGTGCTTCAGGGCAGCAGCCATCTTAGGTCGCAATATTTGGTGCTGCTCCAGCTTTTCAGAATTTCCACCCAATATCTTTGTTATACAGGATCTTTTTTGCACCTATATCTACAGATCTTGATTTATGAGATGTTCTTGAATCGTTTGAGCTAAACTTTTGTGTCTACCAGCAGCCCTTATATTCCGGAGAAACTTCTGAGGCTGCGACCTCCACATCCACCCTCCCAGTATGCGCCTTCCGGTGTCTGCTGTATCATAGCATAAAGATCTTGCTGTATTATATAGGCCATGGAGGAGATTTACTATTCCTTTCGAGCATTGATGAAGGACTTTGAAAAAAGAATTCTGTGATAGGATCGATTAATATATTCTAACTTTACAGCCCACGAGGGAGCCATCAGTTTACTCACCGCTAAAGATAGAGATGTGGGAAGAGCCCATCCGTCTCCAGGGCCGATCTGTGGCAGAGAGAATTACCCGTGGAGTCTGACATAGAGGTCAGAGTCACGCAAAGGAAACCTATTTTACCCAAATCTCTACCCTGCAACAGCACCTCCTGGGCACCGGGGACAAGCGCTATTTAAGGCAACAGAACCCTAGCCAACCAGCAGACCTTATGAGGGGAAATCACTGAGAGTGCACACAGAAAATATCAGAGCCTTTCAGATGGGAGGTTGTGGATGGGAGTGCGGCCGGCTCCCTGGTGCGCCGATCTAGCACTTACCGTTATACAGAGGCGATCTATCAGAAGTTTTTGTGAGAGGCTGAAGGAGAGTTGTGTCCCTCGTAGAGGGCCAGAAACTGTGGATCTTCCAGAATGCTTGATAGTTTGCAAGCCTGCATCAACCCTTCTGTGTTATCCCCGAGAGGCATGTCTCTACTCTAGCCTTTCCAGTGACTGGGCCCTGCATAACCAGGAGTGCAGGTTCCTTACATTTAAGAAACACAGACAGGGAATTGGTTGAGACTCTGGACTATGTCTGGGTTACTGTGCTGCAATCAGCACTTGTTATACATGCTTGCCTGCTTTGTAAAATGTGGTATGTTGTGAAGGCTGAAAAGCAGGAAATATGTTCTTACAGCCAGTATTTGAGTATTGCAATTCTTTTAGGTTATATCAATATTGGCTCTACAGCCTTTGTTAGTTGTGTACGGGCATATTTTCTGAGTGTGATAATTACTCCACCAAAGCATACATAATTTCTGAAAGTGCTAGCAAATGTATATTACTAATTGAGGGTTCTTATACAGATAGTTCAGACTTTAGAAGCAATTATTACATGCTTGTCTAAATTAGGAGCTTCTCAACCTTGTAGACAGGTTAGCCCTTGCTAATACTGAATCTTGACGGAACTTTAGTCCCATTCTATAACTGTTCCCTTTTACTTGCAACAGAATTAAGTAATTGCCTGAGAGCTTTATTTTTTCCCAATAGCCATTGGTCCTTTTAACATATATTTCACTACATGTGTTGATCTTTATCGCTAGACTAATTTTAATAGTATTATTTTGATATCTGTATATATGTGTGAACAGGCCCATATGGGGCCTGTGCTCTTTAAAAGCCCGTAGATGAGCTAGAAGAAATCATTGAGGTTCAAAAGGGGCCTCTTACTCCGTATGAGGGGGAAAAGTAGAGGTTGTATCATCAGTTTGCATTTCACTATTACATTTTTTGTTTATTCTTGTATCTTAGCAGGTTAGCATCTATACGAGAGCATGTGGGTGCTGATGTGCTCTGGTATATTCTTTTGCATGTAGCTGTCTCTATGTATCATACATCTTACAATGTGTACTGTAATCTTGTTTTGATGAGTGCACCAGATGTCATCTGTCTTTTTTATATTTGTTATCTGCGTATTGTAAAAATAGTTATACGGGAGCTTTTAGGTACTATTGTACTATATTTTTCAATGTAGGTGATATACTATTGTGCCAGGACCCAAAAGTGGTCCTATAAATATCCCTCCCCCACAATTCCCCTCCACTAGTGAACTACTATATTCAGCAGTCCAAGAGAGGCTGATATTTATCATTTGGGGTTACATTTTTATTATGTTTATATTATTTGAAAATGGGAGAAGCTCTTTTTGTTCAGAAATATTTCTGGAGAGTGTTTTGGGTCCGAGAGTAATCCTATTTTTCTTCAGTTAGTCATTTACTGCAGCAACATATATGAAAAGTTTTATAATGTTAAATCTTATCGTTTCTAGAGGTCCAAAAGTGTCCTATACAATTTAAATGTGTTATTTACTATGACGACATTTATAGCAATCCTTACATATTTCTAGAAGCCCAAAAGTGGCCTAAGCAATATTGAGGTGCCTTAATATGTTCAGAAGTCCAAAAGTGGCTTCTAGATCTATGGGGGATATGTATTTATTTTGTAATTATGAAAAAAAAATAGAGGTAATGTATTGTGTTATTCTTGTGTTATATCACACATTCTGTCATGGGCAGAGGAAAACCACAGCACCCTATCTGCAATTCACATTCCAGAAGTTAACCATTCTGAAGCAGAAATATTCAGTCCATCGATCCAGGGGAATAGAATTGTCTTTCTCCAACATTGGTGTGTCCGGTCCACGGCGTCATCCATTACTTGTGGGAAATATTCTCCCCCACAGGGAAAGGCAGGAGAGCACACAGCAAGAGCTGTCCATATAGCTCCCCCTCTGGCTCCGCCCCCCCAGTCATTCTCCTTGCCGCTCTGAACAAGTAGCATCTCCACGGGGATGGTGAGGAGTTTGTGGTGTTAGTTGTAGTTTTTTATTCTTCTATCAAGAGTTTGTTATTTTAAAATAGTGCTGGCTTGTACTATTTACTCTACAACAGAAAAGTGATGAAGATTTCTGTTTAAGAGGGCTATAATTTTAGCACAAGTAACTAAAATCCATTTCTGTTACCACGCAGGACTGTTGAAACCAGAGAACTTCAGTTGGGGGTAACAGTTTGCAGACTCATCTGCTTCAGTTATGACTAGTCTCCTTCTAACAACACAGGCTAATGCTAGATGACAGTCATTTTTCCCCTCAGGGAAAACGTTAAGCCATTTTTCTTTCACCTCAGCAAAAAAGATAACAGGCTTCCCCCTTTTGATTTTTATGCTGGTAGACACTGTTAGGGGCCAAATCGATTGTTTTTTATTACAATATGATGGCAATTGAAATGTTTTATAAGCTCATATACACTTGGGGACGTTTTTTATTGATCTGGCTTGCTTTAGACACCTAAATCTAGTCAGGAAGGCCCCTTCACTCTAGTGTACTGAGGGAGGAGGCCTCATTTTGGCACTTCAGCTGCGTAGTTGATTCCAAGGCAGTGCATGCAGTTCCATGTGAGAGGGTCCTGTGGCTCAGAAAGTGACTCCAGAAGGCTTATTTCTGTGGATGGTTGACCCCTAAGGAAGGTAAAAGCTGCAGCAATGCTGTAGCAGTGATTGTGGTGTATAAAAACGGTTACATCCAACAATTAGCTCCGGTTTGCTTGTTTTAAGAGCTAGAGTCTCCATATTTGCTGTGCAATACTTTCTAAGCATTAAGACACTGGGGTCCAAATTTCAGAAAAATCGGATATTGCCTTCATAGTTTTTTGAACATTCAGAAATAAAGTGTGTCATTTTATTATTTAAAGAGACAGTAACGTTTTTGTTTAAAATCGTTTTTATTGCATTGTTTGCCTGCCTAAATCTGTTTAACATGTCTGTGCCATCAGATAACCTATGTTCTGTGTGTGTAGAGACAAATGTGGTTCCCCCTTTGAGTGTTTGTGATAATTGTGCCATAGCGTCCAAACAAAATGAGGACAGCTCTGTTACATTTCATAATGTTGCCCAAGATGATTTATCTAATGAAGGTAGTGGGGATAGTTCTACATCCTCTCCTTCTGTGTCTACACCAGCTTTGCCCGCGCAGGCGACACCTAGCGCGCCAGTGCTTATTTCTATGCAACAATTAACAGCAGTAGTGGATAATTCTATAGCAAATCTTTTATCCAAACTGCCAGCATTTCAGAGAAAGCGCGATTGTTCAGCTTTAAATACAGATAAAAGGGATGAACAATCAGACGCTGACGATGCTTTATTTATTTTACCCTCACATCAATCGGAATTGACTGTGAGGGAAGGGCTGTCTGAGGGTGAAATTTCAGACTCAGGAAAAATTTCTCAACAGACAGAACCTGATATAGTAGCATTTAAGTTTAAGCTAGAACATCTCCGCGCTTTGCTAAAGGAGGTATTAGCTACTCTGGATGACTGTGATTCTATGGTAGTACCAGAGAAGTTGTGCAAATTGGACAAATTTTTAGAGGTCCCAGTGCACGACGACGCTTTTCCAATACCCAAAAGGGTAGCGAACATAGTGGAAAAGGAGTGGGAGAAGCCAGGTGTACCCTTTGCCCCACCTCCTATATTTAAGAAAATGTTTCCCATAGTAGACCCTAGAAGGGACGCATGGCAGACGGTCCCGAAGGTTGAGGGAGCTGTTTCAACACTAGCGAAGCGCACCACTATTCCTATAGAGGACAGCTGCGCTTTCAAAGATCCTATGGATAAAAAATTGGAAGGATTGCTTAAAAAGATTTTTGTTCAGCAAGGGTTCATTCTTCAACCAGCTACGTGTGTTATTACTGTCACTTCAGCGGCGTCCTTTTGGTTCGAGGAACTAGAAAGGTCGCTCCAGAAAGAGACTTCCTATGAAGAAGTCATGGACAGGATTCACACATTGAAATTAGCTAATTCCATTATATTGGATGCCGCCTTTCAAATAACGAAATTGGCGGCGAAAAACTCAGGTTTTGCTATAGTAGCGCGGAGGGCTCTTTGGCTAAAATCCTGGTCGGCAGATGTGTCGTCCAAGACTAAGTTACTTAATATTCCTTTCAAGGGTAAGACCCTTTTTGGGCCGGAATTGAAGGAAATTATTTCAGACATCACTGGGGGTAAGGGCCATGCCCTCCCACAGGATATGCCGTTTAAGGCTAAGAACAAGTCTAATTTTCGTTCCTTTCGCAATTTCAGGAACGGACCGGCTAATAACTCCTCTGCCGCTAGACAAGAAGGTAACGCGGCCCAGCCCAAACCCGCTTGGAAGCCCATGCAAGGCTGGAACAAGGGTAAACAGACCAAGAAACCTGCTGCTGCTACCAAGACAGCATGAAGGGGTAGCCCCCGATCCGGGACCGGATCTGGTAGGGGGCAGACTATCTCTCTTCGCTCAGGCTTGGGCAAGAGATGTTCCGGATCCCTGGGCACTAGAAATAGTCTCCAAGGGATACCTGCTAGAGTTCAAGGGACTTCCTCCAAGGGGAAGGTTCCACCTGTCTCGCTTATCTTCAGACCAGATAAAGAAACAGGCATTCTTACATTGTGTAAGAGACCTATCAAAGATGGGAGTGATAAACCCAGTCCCCTCCGGGGAACAAGGTCTAGGTTTTTACTCAAACCTGTTTGTGGTTCCCAAAAAAGAGGGAACTTTCAGGCCAATTCTGGATTTAAAGATATTAAACAAGTTCCTCAGAGTTCCATCCTTCAAAATGGAAACCATTCGGACAATCTTGCCGACAATCCAGGAGGGTCAATATTTGACTACCGTGGATCTAAAGGATGCGTATCTGCATATTCCAATCCACAAAACTCATCATCAGTTCCTGAGGTTCGCCTTTCTGGACAAACATTACCAGTTTGTGGCTCTTCCATTCGGTTTAGCCACCGCTCCCAGAATTTTCACAAAGGTGCTAGGGTCCCTTCTAGCGGTCCTAAGGCCGAGGGGCATCGCTGTAGCACCTTATCTAGACGACATCCTAATCCAAGCGTCGTCTCTTTCCAAAGCAAGGGCCCACACAGACATTGTGTTGGCTTTTCTCAGATCTCACGGGTGGAAGGTGAACATAGAAAAGAGTTCACTGTCACCGTCCACAAGGGTTCCTTTTCTGGGAACAATAATAGATTCTGTGGAAATGAAGATCTTCCTGACAGAAGTCAGAAAGCTAAAGCTTCTAAACGCTTGTCGAGTTCTTCATTCTATTCCTCAACCCTCCATAGCTCAGTGCATGGAAGTAATAGGACTAATGGTCGCAGCAATGGACGTGGTTCCTTTTGCTCGAATTCATCTAAGACCATTACAGCTGTGCATGCTCAATCAGTGGAATGGGGACTATACAGACTTGTCTCCCCAAATTCAAGTAGACCAGGTAACCAGGGACTCATTTCTCTGGTGGTTGACCCAGGATCACCTGTCTCAGGGAATGAGTTTCCGCAGACCGGAGTGGGTCATCGTCACGACCGACGCCAGCCTCTTGGGGTGGGGCGCGGTCTGGGACTCCCTGAAAGCTCAGGGCCTATGGTCTCGGGAAGAGTCGCTTCTCCCGATAAACATTTTGGAACTAAGAGCAAAATTCAATGCGCTCCTGGCTTGGCCTCAGCTAGCGGAAGCCAGGTTCATAAGATTTCAGTCGGACAACATAACGACTGTTGCGTACATCAATCATCAGGGGGGGGAACAAAGAGTTCCCTAGCGATGAAGGAAGTAACCAAGATTATCCAATGGGCAGAGAATCACTCCTGCCATCTATCCGCTATTCACATCCCAGGAGTAGACAACTGGGAGGCGGACTATTTGAGTCGTCAGACTTTCCATCCGGGGGAGTGGGAACTCCACCCGGAGGTCTTTGCTCAGTTAACCCAATTATGGGGCATTCCAGACATGGATCTAATGGCGTCCCGTCAGAACTTCAAGATTCCTTGCTACGGGTCCAGATCCAGGGATCCCAAGGCGACTCTAGTGGATGCATTAGTGGCGCCTTGATCGTTCAACCTAGCGTATGTGTTTCCACCGTTTCCTCTCCTTCCCAGGCTCATAGCCAGGATCAAACAGGAGAAGGCCTCGGTGATTCTGATAGCTCCTGCGTGGCCACGCAGGACTTGGTATGCAGACCTGGTGAATATGTCATCGGCTCCACCATGGAAGCTACCTTTGAGACAGGATCTTCTAGTACAAGGTCCATTCGAACATCCAAATCTAGTTTCTCTGCAGCTGACTGCTTGGAAATTGAACGCTTAATTTTATCCAAGCGTGGGTTTTCGAATTCTGTGATAGATACTCTGGTCCAAGCCAGAAAACCTGTGACTAGAAAGATTTACCATAAAATATGGAAAAAATATATCTGCTGATGTGAATCCAAGGGATTCTCCTGGAGTAAGATTAAAATTCCAAAGATTCTCTCCTTTCTCCAAGAAGGTTTGGATAAAGGGTTGTCAGCTAGTTCTCTAAAAGGACAGATTTCTGCTTTATCTGTCTTGTTACACAAACGACTGGCAGCTGTGCCAGATGTACAAGCTTTTGTTCAGGCTTTGGTTAGAATCAAGCCTGTTTACAGACCCATGACTCCTCCTTGGAGTCTAAATTTAGTTCTTTTAGTTCTTCAAGGGGTTCCGTTTGAACCTTTACATTCTATAGATATTAAGTTATTATCTTGGAAAGTTCTACTTTTGGTTGCTATTTCTTCTGCTAGAAGAGTTTCTGAATTATCTGCTTTGCAATGTAATCCACCCTATCTGGTTTTCCATTCAGATAAGGTTGTTTTGCGTACTAAGCCTGGTTTTCTTCCAAAAGTTGTTTCCAACAAGAATATTAACCAGGAAATAGTTGTTCCTTCTCTGTGTCCGAATCCAGTTTCAAAGAAGGAACGTTTGTTACACAATTTAGATGTTGTTCGTGCTTTAAAGTTCTACTTAGAAGCAACAAAAGATTTTAGACAAACCTCATCTTTGTTTGTCGTTTACTCTGGTAAGAGGAGAGGTCAAAAAGCTACTGCTACCTCTCTCTCTTTCTGGCTGAAAAGCATTATCCGATTGGCTTATGAGACTGCCGGACGGCAACCTCCTGACCGAATCACAGCTCACTCTACTAGGGCTGTGGCTTCCACTTGGGCCTACAAGAACGAGGCTTCTGTTGTTCAGATATGTAAGGCAGCGACTTGGTCCTCTCTGCACACTTTTGCCAAATTCTACAAATTTGATACTTATGCTTCTTCGGAGGCTGTTTTTGGGAGAAAGGTTTTGCAAGCCGTGGTGCCTTCCATTTAGGTAACCTGATTTGCTCCCTCCCTTCATCCGTGTCCTAAAGCTTTGGTATTGGTTCCCACAAGTAATGGATGACGCCGTGGACTGGACACACCAATGTTGGAGAAAACAGAATTTATGCTTACCTGATAAATTACTTTCTCCAACGGTGTGTCCGGTCCACGGCCCGCCCTGGTTTCCTAATCAGGTTAAAAAAAAATTTCTTTATACACTACAGTCACCACGGCACCCTATAGTTTCTCCTTTTTCTCCTAACCGTCGGTCGAATGACTGGGGGGCGGAGCCAGAGGGGGAGCTATATGGACAGCTCTTGCTGTGTGCTCTCCTTGCCTTTCCCTGTGGGGGAGAATATTTCCCACAAGTAATGGATGACGCCGTGGACCGGACACACCGTTGGAGAAAGTAATTTATCAGGTAAGCATAAATTCTGTTTTTCTTCAGGACGTGTTTGATCAATTAGTCCTGAGATGGGAACTTCTAGAAATAGATCTCATGGCATCCAGATTGAACCACAAACTTCCGGTTTATTGTGCCAGGTCAAGAGATCCAAGGGCTCACATGATGGGTGCGCTCTAGTCTGCCCTTAGAACTTTCATCTGGCCTATTTTCTTCCGTTTGATTCTTGCAATGACTCTTGGAAGAAGAACAAACAGGAATTGGCTTCTTTAATTTTCATAGCTCCGGCATGGCCCCCCGCACGACTTGGTATGTGGACCTAATACAGATATCATCTCTTCCTCCATGATGTCTCAAGGACTGTTGTATCATCCGGATCTGAAATCTCTGAATTTTATGGTGTGCAGGTTGGACTAGTTCTGAAAAACAGAGGTTTCTCAGATTCGTTATCTCTACTTTACTGCAACCCAGAAAGCCTGTTTCGCTGAATATTGATCATAAGATTTGAAAAGCTTACTTTCGTGATGTTCTAGAGGTTTCTCTTGGAAATCTTTTAGAATCCCTAGAATTCTTCAGTTCCTTCAAGATGGACTAGATAATGGATTATCGACTAGTTCTGTAAAGGGTCAGATTTTGGCATTATCAGTTTAGTTTCACACAAAAAATGGCCAAAATACAGGGTGTTCAAAACTTTTGTCTAAGCCTTGTAGAATTTGCCCTGTTATTAGACCCATTTCTCCCCCTTAGGATTTGAATCTGTTTTTTTTTCTGTTCTGCAAGGTTCCAACTTTGAACATATGCACTCCTTGGACCTAAAGTTATTGTCATGGAAGATTCTTTCTTCTACCCATTTCTTCTCTTCTGCTAGAATAGTTCCTGAATTATCTGCCCTGTCTCCTGATCATCCCTTCTTGTTTTTTCATCAAGAAAAAGCATCCCTCTAGATTAAATTTAATTTTTTTCCAAAGGTATTTTTTCAGAAAATATTAATCAGGAAATTGTTGTTCCTTTTCTGTGACCAAATCCTTCTAACCCTATGAAACGCCTATTTCACAATTTAGATGTAGTCAGAGCCTAAAAATTCTATCTTCAGTCTACTAAAGACTTTAGTCCATCTTCTAGCTTGTTTGTCCCCTTTTCAGGTCCCAGAAAGGGTCAAAAGACTACAGCAGTGGCCTTGGGATCATGGCTAAAACAGATTATTTGTAAGGCTTATTTGGTTGCGGGAAAACCGCCTCCAAAAAGAGTAACTGCTCATTCTACTAGAACAGTATCTTCTAGTTATGCTTTCAAAAATGTCGCCTCCCTGGAACAGTTTTGCAAGGTGGCAACTTGGTCTTCTCTTCATACCTTTTCTACTTTTTTCTTTTTGATATTTAGGCTTCTTCTGAAGCTGCTTTTGGCAGGAATGTCCTTCAGGCCGCATTGTTTGGCAAGTAGGAACTACCATCATTTTGTCCCACTCATCCTTAACATGGACTCTCAACTTGGGTATTGTATCCCACATGTTATGGACACCTATAGACTCTCCTCATGTTACAAAAATGAAAGAGGAGAGTCCATAGGACACCCGCCCCCCCGCATTTTTACTATATGGGCGATAGTTCTTATTTGCTCCTTTTAACTCTGCTTTCTGTCTTTCCTACCTTTTCTATCGCTCTTCTCTACTCAGATATATGTAAACTGAGTGGGGAGAGGAGGTTGGAGGGATTAAAGCTATTTTGAGGGTTCTTGACCACCTACTAGTGGCAGGAAATATATCCCACATGTTATGGACATCCGGAAAGAAAGTAATTTATCTGTAAGTTAAAATTCTGTTTTCTACTCTATGGAATCTTAATTTAGTTTTATGAGTTTGGCAGGTTCCTCCTTTTGAATCTATGCATGATGTAGATATTCAGCTTTTGTCCTGGATGGTCTTGTTTCTGAATTGTATGCTCTTTGTTGTGATCCTCCTTATCTTTTTCAGAGCTTTGTTCAAAGTTCTACTTGCAGGTTACTAAGGATTTTAGACAATCTTCTAGCTTGTATATTCATTTTTAGGGCTGCAACTAACGATTATTTTCATAATCGATTAATCGGCCGATTAATTTTTCGATTAATCGACTAATCGGATAAAAAAAAGAATCAATTGTTTCCTATATTTTAAATAAAATCCACATACTGAGTGTTTTCAAATATAAACTTTAGACGAAAACTTTACATTACCACAACTGCTTGTCCAATTTAAGCAGCAGAGCACAGTTTTAAAATTAAGCAAAACCAAAAACTGTTTGAAAAGAGAGAGAACTAGAAAGAGTTAGACAATCACTGTTAATAACATTCTGTGATCTCAACATGTCCACATGCTCCTAGCTAAGGATGGTTCTCTGTTTTATCTATATTTCCTGCAGCAGAGAAGAGGCACTCAGATGGTGTTGAGGTGCTTGGGATGTATAAGTAGGGTTTTGCTAATTTCACCAAAGTGGGATATTTATCTTTGTTAGCTCTTCACCAATGCAAAGTGTTTTCCACCTTGGCAAGGGGCCTCAATAAAGTAACCCTTGACTTCATTCTAACATAAAAAATCTGTTGAGTATCTATATGCAATGGTAAATAACCAGCTATAAGGTTAGGGGAAAATATATAGTCCGCTCTAAAAATAACAGATATATACTTCTTAAAAATATATAAAAATAATAAAAAACATCAAAAGCGCTAATGACTATATCAATAACAGGACAAAGCCTTACCCATTTATTCATACAGTACATATAATCAGCAATAGCAAGCAATCCGCTAATAATTGTGCAAACAGATAATAGTGCACATCAAATAAAATAACTCCCATCAATCTAGGGCTAGGTGTAAATAACAAGCTTGGCACTATATAATGCAAAACATAGTCCCAAATCACCTGATTTAATATAAACAATATAAATGATGACTATTATATTTGGGTTGCACATAAGCCAGGGGTAGTTGTAAACTTACTGTCCTGAAAAAGTGAAAAGTAGACGGCTGTAGACGTCCTTTAGGCTAAGGATATAACCATAAAACACAATACCATGTGCAGTAACTCATTGGAGTGAAGCATCTGGTGTTGTGCACAGACCAACTAATTGCAAACCAACTAATCGATTATGAGATTCGTTGACAATTATTTCTCCAACATAGGTGTGTCCGGTCCACGGCGTCATCCTTACTTGTGGGATATTCTCTTCCCCAACAGGAAATGGCAAAGAGCCCAGCAAAGCTGGTCACATGATCCCTCCTAGGCTCCGCCTTCCCCAGTCATTCTCTTTGCCGTTGCACAGGCAACATCTCCACGGAGATGGTTAAGAGTTTTTTGGTGTTTAAATGTAGTTTTATCCTTCAATCAAGAGTTTGTTATTTTAAAATAGTGCTGGTATGTACTATTTACTCTGAAACAGAAAAGGGATGGAGATTTCTGTTTGTAAGAGGAAGATGATTTTAGCAACCGTTACTAAAATCGATGGCTGTTTCCACACAGGACTGTTGAGATGAAGTAACTTCAGTTGGGGGAAACAGTGGGCAGACTTTGCTGCTTGAGGTATGACACATTTCTAACAAGACTTGGTAATGCTGGAAGCTGTCATTTTCCCTATGGGATCCGGTAAGCCATTTTCTTAGTTTAAATATAAGAATAAAGGGCTTCACAAGGGCTTTAAAGACTGGTAGACATTTTTCTGGGCTAAAACGATTACCTTATAAGCATATTTAATGGATTATAACTTTGAAGTGTTATTTTAATCTTGAGAATTGTGTTAAAAAAACGGCAGGCACTGTATTGGACACCTTTTTCACTGGGGGCCTTTTCTAGTCATAGGCAGAGCCTCATTTTCGCGCCACTAATGCGCAGTTGTTTTTGGAAAGCAAGGCATGCAGATGCATGTGTGAGGAGCTCAGATCCACTGAAAAAGCTTATTGAAGGCGTCATTTGGTATCGTATTCCCCTCTGGGCTTGGTTGGGTCTCAGCAAAGCAGATACCAGGCACTGTATAGGGGTTAAATGTAAAAACGGCTCCGGTTCCGTTATTTTAAGAGTTAAAGCTTTCAAATTTGGTGTGCAATACTTTTAAGGCTTTAAGACACTGTGGTGAAATTTTGGTGAATTTTGAACAATTCCTTCATACTTTTTCACATATTCAGTAATAAAGTGTGTTCAGTTTAAAATTTAAAGTGACAGTAACGGTTTTATTTTAAAACGTTTTTTGTGCTTTGTTATCAAGTTTATGCCTATTAACATGTCTGAACCATCAGATAGACGATGTTCTGTATGTTCGGAAGCCAAGGTTCCTCCCCATTTAAATATATGTGATGAATGTGACAAACAAAGTAGGGACAATGATGCCACTGATAATAATGTTGCCCAAGATGATTCCTTAAGTGAGGGGAGTAAGCATGGTACTGCATCATCTCCTTCTGTGTCTACACCAGTCTTGCCCACTCAGGAGGTCCCTAGTTCATCTAGTGCGCCAATCCTCCTTACTATGCAACAATTAACGGCTGTAATGGATAATTCTATTAAAAACATTTTAGCCAAAATGCCCACTTATCAGCGAAAGCGCGACTGCTCTGTTTTAGATACTGAAGAGCATGAGGACGCTGATGATAATGGTTCTGACATGCCCTTACACCAGTCTGAAGGGGCCAGGGAGGTTTTGTCTGAGGGAGAAATTTCAGATTCAGGAAAAATTTCTCAACAAGCTGAACCTGACGTTATTACATTTAAATTTAAATTGGAACATCTCCGCGCTCTGCTTAAGGAGGTGTTATCTACTCTGGATGATTGTGAGAATTTGGTCATTCCAGAGAAATTATGTAAGATGGACAAGTTCCTAGAGGTCCCGGTTCCCCCCGATGCTTTTCCTATACCCAAGCGGGTGGCGGACATTGTAAATAAAGAATGGGAAAGGCCCGGCATACCTTTTGTCCCTCCCCCTATATTTAAGAAATTATTTCCTATGGTCGACCCCAGAAAGGACTTATGGCAGACAGTCCCCAAGGTCGAGGGGGCGGTTTCTACTCTAAACAAACGCACTACTATCCCTATAGAAGATAGCTGTGCTTTCAAAGATCCTATGGATAAAAAATTAGAGGGTTTGCTTAAAAAGATGTTTGTTCAGCAAGGTTACCTTCTACAACCAATTTCATGCATTGTTCCTGTCACTACAGCAGCGTGTTTCTGGTTCGAAGAACTAGAAAAGTCGCTCAACAAAGAATCTTCATATGAGGAGGTTATGGACAGAGTTCAAGCACTTAAATTGGCTAACTCTTTTGTCTTAGACGCCACCTTGCAATTAGCTAGATTAGCGGCGAAAAATTCAGGTTTTGCTATTGTGGCGCGCAGAGCGCTTTGGCTAAAGTCTTGGTCAGCGGATGTGTCCTCCAAGAACAAATTGCTTAACATCCCTTTCAAGGGGAAAACGCTGTTTGGCCCTGACTTGAAAGAGATTATTTCAGACATTACTGGGGGAAAGGGCCACGCCCTTCCTCAGGATAGGTCTTTTAAGGCTAAAAATAAACCAAATTTTCGTCCCTTTCGCAGAAACGGACCAGCCTCAAATTCTACATCCTCTAAGCAAGAGGGTAATACTTCTCAAACCAAGCCAGCCTGGAGGCCGATGCAAGGCTGGAACAAAGGTAAGCAGGCCAAGAAACCTGCTACCGCTACTAAGACAGCATGAGATGTTGGCCCCCGATCCGGGACCGGATCTGGTGGGGGGCAGACTCTCTCTCTTCGCTCAGGCTTGGGCAAGAGATGTTCAGGATCCTTGGGCGCTAGAAATAGTTTCTCAAGGTTATCTCCTGGAATTCAAGGAACTACCCCCAAGGGGAAGGTTCCACAGGTCTCAATTGTCTTCAGACCAAATAAAAAGACAGGCATTCTTACATTGTGTAGAAGACCTGTTAAAAATGGGAGTGATTCATCCTGTTCCATTAGGAGAACAAGGGATGGGGTTTTACTCCAATCTGTTCATAGTTCCCAAAAAAGAGGGAACATTCAGACCAATTTTGGATCTCAAGATCCTAAACAAATTTCTCAGGGTTCCATCGTTCAAAATGGAAACCATTCGGACAATTCTTCCTACCATCCAGGAAGGTCAATTCATGACCACGGTGGATTTAAAGGATGCGTATCTACATATTCCTATCCACAAGGAACATCATCGGTTCCTAAGGTTCGCCTTTCTGGACAAGCATTACCAGTTTGTGGCACTTCCATTCGGATTAGCCACTGCTCCAAGAATTTTCACAAAGGTACTAGGGTCCCTTCTAGCGGTGCTAAGACCAAGGGGCATTGCAGTAGTACCTTACTTGGACGACATACTGATTCAAGCGTCGTCTCTGCCACAAGCAAAGGCTCATACGGACATCGTCCTAGCCTTTCTCAGATCTCACGGGTGGAAAGTGAACGTAGAAAAAAGTTCTCTATCCCCGTCAACAAGAGTTCCCTTCTTGGGAACAATAATAGACTCCTTAGAAATGAAGATTTTTCTGACAGAGGCCAGAAAATCAAAACTTCTAAGCTCTTGTCAAGTACTTCATTCTGTTCTTCTTCCTTCCATAGCGCAGTGCATGGAAGTAATAGGTTTGATGGTGGCGGCAATGGACATAGTTCCTTTTGCGCGAATTCATCTAAGATCATTACAACTGTGCATGCTCAGACAGTGGAATGGGGATTATACAGACTTGTCTCCGACGATCCAAGTAGATCAGAGGACCAGAGATTCACTCCGTTGGTGGCTGACCCTGGACAACCTGTCACAAGGGAGGAGCTTCCGCAGACCAGAGTGGGTCATTGTCACGACCGACGCCAGTCTGGTGGGATGGGGCGCGGTCTGGGAACCCCTGAAAGCTCAGGATCTATGGTCTCGGGAAGAATCTCTTCTCCCGATAAACATTCTGGAACTGAGAGCGATATTCAATGCTCTCAAGGCTTGGCCTCAGCTAGCAAAGGCCAAATTCATAAGGTTTCAATCAGACAACATGACGACTGTTGCATATATCAACCATCAGGGGGGAACAAGTAGTTCCCTAGCGATGGAAGAAGTGACCAAAATAATTCAGTGGGCGGAGAATCACTCCTGCCACTTGTCTGCAATCCACATCCCAGGAGTGGAAAATTGGGAAGCGGATTTTCTGAGTCGTCAGACTTTTCATCCGGGGGAGTGGGAACTCCATCCGGAAATCTTTGTCCAAATAACTCAATTATGGGGCATTCCAGATATGGATCTGATGGCGTCTCGTCAGAACTTCAAGGTTCCTTGCTACGGGTCCAGATCCAGGGATCCCAAGGCGACTCTAGTAGATGCACTAGTAGCGCCCTGGACCTTCAAACTAGCTTATGTATTCCCACCGTTTCCTCTCATTCCCAGGCTGGTAGCCAGGATCAATCAGGAGAGGGCTTCGGTGATCTTGATAGCTCCTGCGTGGCCACGCAGAACTTGGTATGCAGACCTGGTGAATATGTCATTGGCTCCACCATGGAGGCTACCTTTGAGACAGGACCTTCTTGTTCAAGGTCCGTTCGAACATCCGAATCTGGCCTCACTCCAACTGACTGTTTGGAGATTGAACGCTTGATTTTATCAAAGCGTGGGTTCTCAGATTCTGTCATTGATACTCTTATTCAGGCTAGAAAGCCTGTAACTAGAAAAATCTACCATAAAATATGGAAAAAATATATCTGTTTGTGCGAATCTAAAGGATTCCCATGGAACAAGATAAAAATTCCTAAGATTCTATCCTTTCTACAAGAAGGTTTGGAGAAAGGATTATCTGCAAGTTCTTTGAAGGGACAGATTTCTGCTTTATCTGTTTTACTTCACAAAAAGCTGGCGGCTGTGCCAGATGTTCAAGCTTTTGTTCAGGCTCTGGTTAGAATTAAGCCTGTTTACAAACCTTTGACTCCTCCTTGGAGTCTCAATTTAGTTCTTTCAGTTCTTCAAGGGGTTCCGTTTGAACCCTTACATTCCGTAGATATTAAGTTATTATCTTGGAAAGTTTTGTTTTTGGTTGCAATTTCTTCTGCTAGAAGAGTTTCAGAGTTATCTGCTCTGCAGTGTTCTCCTCCTTATCTGGTATTCCATGCAGATAAGGTGGTTTTGCGTACTAAACCTGGTTTTCTTCCGAAAGTTGTTTCTAACAAAAATATTAACCAGGAGATAGTTGTGCCTTCTTTGTGTCCGAATCCAGTTTCAAAGAAGGAACGTTTGTTGCACAATTTGGATGTAGTTCGTGCTCTAAAATTCTATTTAGAGGCTACAAAGGATTTCAGACAAACATCTTCCTTGTTTGTTGTTTATTCTGGTAAAAGGAGAGGTCAAAAAGCAACTTCTACCTCTCTCTCTTTTTGGCTTAAAAGCATCATCCGATTGGCTTACGAGACTGCCGGACGGCAGCCTCCTGAAAGAATCACAGCTCACTCTACTAGGGCTGTGGCTTCCACATGGGCCTTCAAGAACGAGGCTTCTGTTGATCAGATATGTAAGGCAGCGACTTGGTCTTCACTGCACACTTTTACCAAATTTTACAAATTTGATACTTTCTCCAACATAGGTGTGTCCGGTCCACGGCGTCATCCTTACTTGTGGGATATTCTCTTCCCCAACAGGAAATGGCAAAGAGCCCAGCAAAGCTGGTCACATGATCCCTCCTAGGCTCCGCCTACCCCAGTCATTCTCTTTGCCGTTGTACAGGCAACATCTCCACGGAGATGGCTTAGAGTTTTTTAGTGTTTAACTGTAGTTTTTATTATTCAATCAAGAGTTTGTTATTTTAAAATAGTGCTGGTATGTACTATTTACTCTGAAACAGAAAAGAGATGAAGATTTCTGTTTGTAAGAGGAAAATGATTTTAGCAACCGTTACTAAAATCGATGGCTGTTCCACACAGGACTGTTGAGAGGAATTAACTTCAGTTGGGGGAACAGTGAGCAGACTTTTGCTGCTTGAGGTATGACACATTCTAACAAGACGATGTAATGCTGGAAGCTGTCATTTTCCCTATGGGATCCGGTAAGCCATTTTTATTGCAGACAGTAAATAAGGGCTTCACAAGGGCTTTTTAAGACTGTAGAAATTTTCTGGGCTAAATCGATTTATATATAAACATATTTTATACTCCATAGCCTTGAGGAATTATTTTAATCTTGGGAATTTTGTAAAATAACCGGCAGGCACTGTATTGGACACCTTATTCTCTAGGGGCTTTCCCTAATCATAGGCAGAGTCTCATTTTCGCGCCTGTATTGCGCACTTGTTTTTGAGAAGCATGACATGCAGATGCATGTGTGAGGAGCTCTGATACATAGAAAAGACTTTCTGAAGGCGTCATTTGGTATCGTATTCCCCTTTGGGCTTGGTTGGGTCTCAGCAAAGCAGATACCAGGGACTGTAAAGGGGTTAAATATAAAAACGGCTCCGGTTCCGTTATTTTAAGGGTTAAAGCTTCCAAATTTGGTGTGCAATACTTTTAAGGCTTTAAGACACTGTGGTGAAATTTTGGTGAATTTTGAACAATTCCTTCATACTTTTTCGCAATTGCAGTAATAAAGTGTGTTCAGTTTAAAATTTAAAGTGACAGTAACGGTTTTATTTTAAAACGTTTTTTGTACTTTGTTATCAAGTTTATGCCTGTTTAACATGTCTGAACTGCCAGATAGACTGTGTTCTGAATGTGGGGAAGCCAAGGTTCCTTCTCATTTAAATAGATGTGATTTATGTGACACAAAATTTAGAGAAAATGATGCCCAAGATGATTCCTCAAGTGAGGGGAGTAAGCATGGTACTGCATCATCCCCTCCTTCGTCTACACCAGTCTTGCCCACACAGGAGGCCCCTAGTACATCTAGCGCGCCAATACTCCTTACTATGCTACAATTAACGGCTGTAATGGATAATTCTATCAAAAACATTTTAGCCAAAATGCCCACTTATCAGCGAAAGCGCGACTGCTCTGTTTTAGAAAATACTGAAGAGCATGAGGACGCTGATGATATTGGTTCTGAAGGGCCCCTACACCAGTCTGAGGGGGCCAGGGAGGTTTTGTCTGAGGGAGAAATTTCAGATTCAGGGAAAATTTCTCAACAAGCTGAACCTGATGTGATTACATTTAAATTTAAGTTGGAACATCTCCGCGCTCTGCTTAAGGAGGTGTTATCCACTCTGGATGATTGTGAGAATTTGGTCATCCCAGAGAAACTATGTAAAATGGACAAGTTCCTAGAGGTCCCGGGGCCCCCCGAAGCTTTTCCTATACCCAAGCGGGTGGCGGACATTGTAAATAAAGAATGGGAAAGGCCCGGTATACCTTTCGTCCCTCCCCCCATATTTAAAAAATTGTTTCCTATGGTCGACCCCAGAAAGGACTTATGGCAGACAGTCCCCAAGGTCGAGGGGGCGGTTTCTACTCTAAACAAACGCACCACTATACCCATAGAAGATAGTTGTGCTTTCAAAGATCCTATGGATAAAAAATTAGAAGGTTTGCTTAAAAAGATATTTGTTCAGCAAGGTTACCTTCTACAACCAATTTCATGCATTGTCCCTGTCACTACAGCCGCGTGTTTCTGGTTCGATGAGCTAGAAAAGGCGATCACTAGTAATTCTCCTTCTTATGAGGAGATTATGGACAGAATCCGTGCTCTCAAATTGGCTAATTCTTTCACCCTAGACGCCACTTTGCAATTGGCTAGGTTAGCGGCGAAAAATTCTGGGTTTGCTATTGTGGCGCGCAGAGCGCTTTGGTTAAAATCTTGGTCAGCGGATGCATCTTCCAAGAACAAATTGCTTAACATTCCTTTCAAGGGGAAAACGCTGTTTGGCCCTGACTTGAAAGAGATTATCTCTGATATCACTGGGGGCAAGGGCCACGCCCTTCCTCAGGATAGGTCTTTCAAGGCCAAAAATAAACCTAATTTTCGTCCCTTTCGTAGAAACGGACCAGCCCCAAGTGCTACGTCCTCTAAGCAAGAGGGTAATACTTCTCAAGCCAAGCCAGCCTGGAGACCAATGCAAGGCTGGAACAAGGGAAAGCAGGCCAAGAAACCTGCCACTGCTACCAAGACAGCATGAGATGTTGGCCCCCGGTCCGGGACCGGATCTGGTGGGGGGCAGACTCTCTCTCTTCGCTCAGGCTTGGGCAAGAGATGTTCTGGATCCTTGGGCACTAGAAATAGTCTCCCAAGGTTATCTTCTGGAATTCAAGGGGCTTCCCCCAAGGGGGAGGTTCCACAGGTCTCAATTGTCTTCAGACCACATAAAAAAACAGGCATTCTTACATTGTGTAGAAGACCTGTTAAAAATGGGAGTGATTCATCCTGTTCCATTAGGAGAACAAGGGATGGGGTTCTACTCCAATCTGTTCGTAGTTCCCAAAAAAGAGGGAACGTTCAGACCAATCTTAGATCTCAAGATCCTAAACAAGTTTCTCAAGGTTCCATCGTTCAAAATGGAAACCATTCGAACAATTCTTCCTTCCATCCAGGAAGGTCAATTCATGACCACGGTGGATTTAAAGGATGCGTATCTACATATTCCTATCCACAAGGAACATCATCGGTTCCTAAGGTTCGCATTCCTGGACAGGCATTACCAGTTCGTGGCACTTCCGTTCGGATTAGCCACTGCTCCAAGGATTTTCACAAAGGTACTAGGGTCCCTTCTAGCGGTGCTAAGACCAAGGGGCATTGCAGTAGTACCTTACTTGGACGACATTCTGATTCAAGCGTCGTCCCTTCCTCTAGCAAAGGCTCACACGGACATTGTCCTGGCCTTTCTCAGATCTCACGGATGGAAAGTGAACGTAGAAAAGAGTTCTCTATCTCCGTCAACGAGGGTTCCCTTCTTGGGAACAATAATAGACTCCTTAGAAATGAGGATTTTTCTGACAGAGGCCAGAAAAACAAAACTTCTAAACTCTTGTCAAATACTTCATTCCGTTCCTCTTCCTTCCATAGCGCAGTGCATGGAAGTAATAGGTTTGATGGTAGCGGCAATGGACATAGTTCCTTTTGCGCGCATTCATCTAAGACCATTACAACTGTGCATGCTCAGTCAGTGGAATGGGGACTATACAGACTTGTCTCCGACGATACAAGTAAATCAGAGGACCAGAGATTCACTCCGTTGGTGGCTGTCCCTGGACAACCTGTCACAGGGGATGAGCTTCCGCAGACCAGAGTGGGTCATTGTCACGACCAACGCCAGTCTGATGGGCTGGGGCGCGGTCTGGGGACCCCTGAAAGCTCAGGGTCTTTGGTCTCGGGAAGAATCTCTTCTACCGATAAATATTCTGGAACTGAGAGCGATACTCAATGCTCTCAAGGCTTGGCCTCAGCTAGCAAAGGCCAAGTTCATACGGTTTCAATCAGACAACATGACGACTGTTGCGTACATCAACCATCAGGGGGGAACAAGGAGTTCCCTAGCGATGGAAGAAGTGACCAAAATCATTCAATGGGCGGAGACTCACTCCTGCCACTTGTCTGCAATCCACATCCCAGGAGTGGAAAATTGGGAAGCGGATTTTCTGAGTCGTCAGACATTACATCCGGGGGAGTGGGAACTCCATCCGGAAATCTTTGCCCAAATTACTCAACTGTGGGGCATTCCAGACATGGATCTGATGGCCTCTCGTCAGAACTTCAAGGTTCCTTGCTACGGGTCCAGATCCAGGGATCCCAAGGCGACTCTAGTAGATGCACTAGTAGCACCTTGGACCTTCAAACTAGCTTATGTATTCCCGCCGTTTCCTCTCATCCCCAGGCTGGTAGCCAGGATCAATCAGGAGAGGGCATCGGTGATCTTGATAGCTCCTGCGTGGCCACGCAGGACTTGGTATGCAGACCTGGTGAATATGTCATCGGCTCCACCATGGAAGCTACCTTTGAGACGAGACCTTCTTGTTCAAGGTCCGTTCGAACATCCGAATCTGGTCTCACTCCAACTGACTGCTTGGAGATTGAACGCTTGATCTTATCAAAGCGAGGGTTCTCAGATTCTGTTATTGATACTCTTGTTCAGGCCAGAAAGCCTGTAACTAGAAAAATTTACCACAAAATATGGAAAAAATATATCTGTTGGTGTGAATCTAAAGGATTCCCTTGGGACAAGGTAAAAATTCCTAAGATTCTATCCTTTCTTCAAGAAGGATTGGAGAAAGGATTATCTGCAAGTTCCTTGAAGGGACAGATTTCTGCCTTGTCTGTGTTACTTCACAAAAAGCTGGCAGCTGTGCCAGATGTTCAAGCCTTTGTTCAGGCTCTGGTTAGAATCAAGCCTGTTTACAAACCTTTGACTCCTCCTTGGAGTCTCAATTTAGTTCTTTCAGTTCTTCAGGGGGTTCCGTTTGAACCCTTACATTCCGTTGATATTAAGTTATTATCTTGGAAAGTTTTGTTTTTGGTTGCAATTTCTTCTGCTAGAAGAGTTTCAGAATTATCTGCTCTGCAGTGTTCTCCTCCTTATCTGGTGTTCCATGCAGATAAGGTGGTTTTACGTACTAAACCTGGTTTTCTTCCGAAAGTTGTTTCCAACAAAAACATTAACCAGGAGATAGTCGTACCTTCTTTGTGTCCGAATCCAGTTTCAAAGAAGGAACGTTTGTTGCACAATTTGGATGTTGTTCGCGCTCTAAAATTCTATTTAGATGCTACAAAGGATTTTAGACAAACATCTTCCTTGTTTGTTGTTTATTCTGGTAAAAGGAGAGGTCAAAAAGCAACTTCTACCTCTCTCTCTTTTTGGATTAAAAGCATCATCAGATTGGCTTATGAGACTGCCGGACGGCAGCCTCCCGAAAGAATCACAGCTCATTCCACTAGGGCTGTGGCTTCCACATGGGCCTTCAAGAACGAGGCTTCTGTTGATCAGATATGTAAAGCAGCGACTTGGTCTTCACTGCACACTTTTACCAAATTTTACAAGTTTGATACTTTTGCTTCTTCTGAGGCTATTTTTGGGAGAAAGGTTTTGCAAGCCGTGGTGCCTTCCATTTAGGTGACCTGATTTGCTCCCTCCCTTCATCCGTGTCCTAAAGCTTTGGTATTGGTTCCCACAAGTAAGGATGACGCCGTGGACCGGACACACCTATGTTGGAGAAAACAGAATTTATGTTTACCTGATAAATTACTTTCTCCAACGGTGTGTCCGGTCCACGGCCCGCCCTGGTTTTTTAATCAGGTCTGATAATTTATTTTCTTTAACTACAGTCACCACGGTATCATATGGTTTCTCCTATGCAAATATTCCTCCTTTACGTCGGTCGAATGACTGGGGTAGGCGGAGCCTAGGAGGGATCATGTGACCAGCTTTGCTGGGCTCTTTGCCATTTCCTGTTGGGGAAGAGAATATCCCACAAGTAAGGATGACGCCGTTGTAAGAATTAGAAATATTTGAATGTAACACTAATTGATATGGTAACACTAGCTTCAAAGTGAAACCAAGTAGTATAGTGTCATTTAGTTTGCAAAGGTTAAGTTGGTATGGAGAATGTACAAACAAGATATAACTTTGGTATCCATTCAATCTATTATTTATAGATGATGGAACTTTAAAGATAAATTAAATGAGTAGTAAGAAAAAATAAAAATAAGGTGGATTTACTTTGTCTTTTCCTTAGAATATACTTGAGAGTTGCTTTAACAGTTAAACTGCAGTGAGTGAGTTAATCAGGCAAGAGAAGTAATACAGTCTTATATGTTTTATGCAAAGCTGCAGTGAGTGAGTTAATCAGGCATGAGAAGTAAGACAGTCTTATTTGTTTTATGCAGTCCACAATTCAGTAACAGTTTAGACAACCTTATATGTTTTATGCAATCCACAATTAAGTAGCAGTTTCTTAAATGCTAAGTCTGTTCAATAAAACATTGTGTACTCACAGAATCTCTTGTGAAGCTCACAGCAGTGACTAGAGTCTCTGAATGTTGGTATCTGATCTGGAGGGGAGGAGACTTCCTGTTCTGTGTGCACAGATGAGTCTTTGCAGAGCTTGTGATGTCACAGGACAGAGTGGAGAGCTTAAACTGATATTATGCAATTCACAAGAAATATAAGGTAAAATTAAATATGTACATCTGCAGAGTACCTTTGTTAAGTAGACAACGGTGAGTCTGGAGGAAGGCAGTTGGAGGGTGTTGATAAGGTAGATGAATATTTAGTTGCAGTCACTGGCTGTGCAGGAATGTGCAAACAGAAAGTTCCTAGATAAAAGGAATTGATTCCAGTGACTGTAGTTCCTATTTGCAAACACAAAAGACCAAGAGGTTAAACAAATGCAGAGAGAAGGCAGTACTTCAGCTGTAGCAAGGCTCAGTGTTACTAGTGAAAATAACAAAATACTAAGCAACGTTTGTAACCTGAGCAGGTGTTTAAATGAGAGGAGGAAGAATCCTATTGGTTGAATTCCTTAAAGGTACAGCATAACCACAATTCCTGACATGACTCCCCCCTCAAGCAAGCTGATCCTCAGCTTGAGGCCTGGGACGGTCCGGAAATCTCCTGTGAAATTGTGCCACCAACCTAGGTGCGTAAATATTAGAAGCAGGCTCCCAATTATCTTCTTCTTCCGAATAATTCTTCCACCTCACAAGGTATTGTAGCATTCCTCTAGAATAACGTGAATCAAGGAGTTCCTTAACCTCATACACATCCGAGTCTTGCATGCTGAGTGAGGATGGGAGTATAGGTGCTTTAGATCTCGTTGGAGTATAAGGCTTAAGGAGGGAAACATGAAAAGTAGCGTGTATTTTCATACAAGGTGGTAATTTAAGTGTAACCGCATTCTGATTAACAACTTTCACAATTGTGAATGGTCCACAATACTTTTGAGTCAATTTCCTACTGGGTACTTGTATCCTTAAGTTTTTGGTTGATAACCAAACTTGGTCTCCAATTTGATAGCGAGGTGGTTCCCGGCGTCTTAAATCATAGTAGTACTTCTGTGAATTTTGTGCCTTTATAATATTGTCTTTAATAAAATTGAAATTATCCTGTAGTGAATTATTGAATTCATCCACCAGGGGAGAATCTGAAGGAGTAGAGGAAACTTGAGTGAAAGAAGGATGATATCCATAATTCGCGAAAAACGGAGTAAGTTTAGTTGAAGAATTAGTTAGATTATTGTACGCAAATTCTGCAAATGGTAGAAATGTTATCCAGTTATGTTGTTGATAGGAACAGAAACAACGTAGGTATTCATCCAACCATTGATTTATTCTTTCTACTTGTCCGTTAGCTTGAGGGTGGAATGATGTTGTATATTGGTGTTTGATACCAAGGGAAAGACATAGGCTTTTCCAGAATCTGGAAGTGAATTGGGAACCCCTATCTGAGATCACAATGGATGGTACTCCATGTAACCTGACTATTTGTTCGATAAAGAGAGTGGCAGTTTCAGCTGAACTTGGCAGCTTATGGAATGGTATAAAATGTGCCATTTTTGAGAAGCTATCAACGACTACCATTATAGTGGTGTGAGTTTTAGAGGGAGGTAAATCAACGATGAAATCGATTCCGATTTGTTTCCATGGTCTGTCTGAAACTGGAATGGGCATTAATAAGCCATATGGTGTTTTCTTTTCAGTTTTACAAGTTTGACAGGTAATACAGCCCTTGATGTATTCAGAGATAGACCTTTTCATGTTCGGCCACCAGTATAATCTAGTTAACAGCTGTAATGTACGAGTTTCTCCTGGGTGTCCAGATAATGGAGTATCATGGTGTTCTTTGATTATTTCTAGTCTGAGGGGTTCAGGTAAGTAGATTCTATCTTTATAGTAATATATTCCATCCTTGATGATCAAGTCAAATTTGGAGTCAGGGGGTGGAGTATTTGAAAACTTCTTAACATCCGAGATGAAATCTGAGGTCAACCCAATGAATCTTTCGGTTGGTATGATATTTGAGGGTTTTGAAAATGTTGGAGGTATTGATAGTTGACGGGAAAGTGCATCCGCTTTTCCATTTTTGCAAGCAGGTCGATATATGATTTGGAAATCGAATCTAGCAAAATAAAGACTCCATCTAACCTGTCTGGCTGACAAGGTTTTATTATTTTGGAGATATTGTAGGTTCTTATGGTCAGTGTAGATTATGAAAGTTTTCTTTGCACCTTCAAGAAGGTGTCTCCAGAATTCCAAAGATCGACGAATGGCTAGCAATTCTTTATCCCCAATTGCATAGTTTCTTTCTGCTGATGTCATGGTCTTAGAAAAGAAAGAGATTGGGTGCATAGGTTCGTTAGGAGCTTTTTGTTGGGATAATACAGCACCTATAGCATAATCTGAAGAGTCTACCTCCAGTATGTATTGTAGTTCAACATTTGGCAACATTAGTATAGGAGCTTCTGTAAATAATCTTTTTAAATTTTCAAAAACATGAGTATGCTTCTCTTCCCATAGGAATGGATGTGTAGTTCCAGTGAGTTGAGTGAGTGGTTTTACAGCCGTCGAAAAATTCTTTATAAATTTTCGATAATAGTTAGCGAAACCAAGAAATCTTTGCAAAGATTTCCGATCAGTAGGCTGTGGCCAATGTTTAACTGCTTCGACCTTTTCTGACTGCATCTGAATGCCAGCTGAGGAAATGGTGTATCCTAGAAATGAAATGGAAGTGTTGTGGAAAGAACACTTCTCTAATTTTGCATATAACTTATGTATTTTTAAACGAGCTAACACCCAACGTACATGTTTTATGTGGTCTGATATGTTATTAGAATAAATTAGAATATCATCAAGATATACAACCAAACAGACATCTAGTAAATCACGGAATATGTCATTTATGAAGTGTTGGAAGGTTGCGGGGGCATTACAAAGGCCGAATGGCATCACTAGGTATTCATAGAGGCCATACCTCGTTCTGAATGCAGTGAGCCATTCGTCGCCTTCCCTTATACGGATTAGGTTGTAAGCCCCCCTTAAATCAAGCTTTGTGAAAATGGATGCATTGGTTAGGCGTTCGATCAGTTCCGGTATCAATGGAAGTGGGTACCGGTTTTTTACTGTACGTTTGTTGAGCTCCCTATAATCTATTATAGGTCTGAGAGTAGAGTCTTTGTTGGTCACGAAGAACATACCAGCTGCGGCAGGAGAGGAAGAGGGGCGTATGAAACCTTTCCTTAGGTTGTCCTGTAGGTATTGCTTTAAATGATCCAATTCCGGTTGACTTAATGGGTATAAGTGACCAACTGGTAATGTTGCTCCAGGGATTAGTTCTATCGGGCAGTCATAAACCCGGTGCGGGGGTAATGATTCGGCCTCAGACTTACTGAAGACTTCAACAAAATCTTGATAGGGTTCAGGTATTTTTACTTCTTCAGTAGTTGCTTGAAGTATTACAGGCTGTGGGTAACAAGTGCTTTCACAATAGGGTGAAGTAAAGTTTACTGAGAAACTAGACCAATTGATGCTAGGGTTGTGTAACTGTAACCAATACAGACCCAAAACAACCTGAAAATGTGGTGATGGTATGATGTCAAATGTAAGATATTCTGTATGTGCCCCATCAATAGTAACTAATATTGGAATTGTGTTATGTGTGATTGGACCATATTTTAGATCAGAACCATCAATAACCTTGAGAGAGACTGGAGTTTTTTTTTTTTTTTTTTTTTTTTTTTTTTTTTTTTTTTTTTTTTTTTTTTTAATTAGGCTTAGTATTATGTAAGAATTAGAAATATTTGAATGTAACACTAATTGATATGGTAACACTAGCTTCAAAGTGAAACCAAGTAGTATAGTGTCATTTAGTTTGCAAAGGTTAAGTTGGTATGGAGAATGTACAAACAAGATATAACTTTGGTATCCATTCAATCTATTATTTATAGATGATGGAACTTTAAAGATAAATTAAATGAGTAGTAAGAAAAAATAAAAATAAGGTGGATTTACTTTGTCTTTTCCTTAGAATATACTTGAGAGTTGCTTTAACAGTTAAACTGCAGTGAGTGAGTTAATCAGGCAAGAGAAGTAATACAGTCTTATATGTTTTATGCAAAGCTGCAGTGAGTGAGTTAATCAGGCATGAGAAGTAAGACAGTCTTATTTGTTTTATGCAGTCCACAATTCAGTAACAGTTTAGACAACCTTATATGTTTTATGCAATCCACAATTAAGTAGCAGTTTCTTAAATGCTAAGTCTGTTCAATAAAACATTGTGTACTCACAGAATCTCTTGTGAAGCTCACAGCAGTGACTAGAGTCTCTGAATGTTGGTATCTGATCTGGAGGGGAGGAGACTTCCTGTTCTGTGTGCACAGATGAGTCTTTGCAGAGCTTGTGATGTCACAGGACAGAGTGGAGAGCTTAAACTGATATTATGCAATTCACAAGAAATATAAGGTAAAATTAAATATGTACATCTGCAGAGTACCTTTGTTAAGTAGACAACGGTGAGTCTGGAGGAAGGCAGTTGGAGGGTGTTGATAAGGTAGATGAATATTTAGTTGCAGTCACTGGCTGTGCAGGAATGTGCAAACAGAAAGTTCCTAGATAAAAGGAATTGATTCCAGTGACTGTAGTTCCTATTTGCAAACACAAAAGACCAAGAGGTTAAACAAATGCAGAGAGAAGGCAGTACTTCAGCTGTAGCAAGGCTCAGTGTTACTAGTGAAAATAACAAAATACTAAGCAACGTTTGTAACCTGAGCAGGTGTTTAAATGAGAGGAGGAAGAATCCTATTGGTTGAATTCCTTAAAGGTACAGCATAACCACAATTCCTGACAGCCGTGGACCGGACACACCGTTGGAGAAAGTAATTTATCAGGTAAACATAAATTCTGTTTTTGCTTCTTCGGAGGCTATTTTTGGGAGAAAGGTTTTGCAAGCCGTGGTGCCTTCCATCTAGGTGACCTGATTTGCTCCCTCCCATCATCCGTGTCCTAAAGCTTTGGTATTGGTTCCCACAAATAAGGATGACGCCGTGGACCGGACACACCTATGTTGGAGAAAACAGAATTTATGCTTACCTGATAAATTACTTTCTCCAACGGTGTGTCCGGTCCACGGCCCGCCCTGGTTTTTTAATCAGGTCTGATGAATTATTTTCTCTAACTACAGTCACCACGGTATCATATGATTTCTCCTATGCATATTCCTCCTTTACGTCGGTCGAATGACTGGGGAAGGCGGAGCCTAGGAGGGATCATGTGACCAGCTTTGCTGGGCTCTTTGCCATTTCCTGTTGGGGAAGAGAATATCCCACAAGTAAGGATGGCGCCGTGGACCGGACACACCGTTGGAGAAAGTAATTTATCAGGTAAGCATAAATTCTGTTTTTCATAATCGATTATTATCGATTATGACTATTAGTTGTTGCAGCTCTATTCATTTTTCTGGTTCTGCCGTTTCATTAGCCTCTTGGTTGAAGCTTTTCATTCATAAAGCTTACTTGGAGGTTGGTCAGTCTCCTCCTAAACGGATTACTTCCCATTCTACCAGATCATTTGCTTTTTCATTGGCCTTTAAGAATGAAGCCTCTATTGACCAAATTTGCAAGGCAACTTGGTCTTCCATACAGGGCCGGACTAGGAAATCAGACCGGCCCTGGAAATTTATATAGACCAGCCCACCCCCTCTGGCCCAGCCCCCTCCAGCCCAGCCAACTATGCTCTTATTTGGTCTCCCCGTGGCTGTCTACCCTGCCGCTCACTACTTCTGTAGCAGCATCGCTAATTGCATCACCGCCCATCACCTCCTTACAGATCCACCCATATCCCTCCCTACAGATCCGCCCACCCAGTAATCCCACTGAGGTTGTTCCAACAGATTCAGTATCTAACTGAATCTGATTCAGTGATGAATCTAGGGATAAGTGTTTAGGAAAGTCTTAATCTTTCCTACTAACAATCTCATACATGTGACTGTTCCCCATGACCCCAGATTTTTATTGAACCTTGTTGATACATTGCAAAGCAGTTAATGTTTCAACACAATCTACATTTTTTTTTTTGGTGTTCAGGACCTAGGTAATCTGTTGTATTAACATTCTATTTACATTTATAAACTTTACAAGATTCTAAGGGGCTGTGATAAAAATAAACTACAGGTAGCCCTCAGTTTACGCCGGGGTTAGGTTCCAGAAGGAATGGTTGTAAATCGAAACCGTTGTAAATTGAAACCCAGTTTATAATGTAAGTCAATGGGAAGTGAGGGAGATAGGTTCCAGGCCCCTCTCAAAATTGTCATAAGCAACACCTAATACATTATTTTTAAAGCTTTGAAATGAAGACTTTAAATGCTAAACAGCATTATAAACCTAATAAAATAATCACACAACACAGAATATATAATTAAACTAAGTTAAATGAACAAAAACATTTCCTAAACAGCATTATAAACCTAATAAAATCACACAACACAGACTTCACTTGCATTTTTCTGCAAACAGTTCTTTCTATGCATTCCAATCTGGACTGATTTAGAGACAGGAAGATCTTGTTCCTTTGAAATCTGCTCGATAGCTCAGGTCTGGTTAAACTGCAACACAAGCGGACAGTTCCACCTACTGGCTATTTTAATAAATGCACTGCTTCTCAATGCTTTTTAATAGCAGTCACATGACTGGGAAAAAAGGTTGTTATTCTGAAACGGTGTAAATTGAACCGTTGTAAAACGAGGGCCACCTGTATTTTAGAAAGGCTGGTGGGTTTCAAACATGTGTGAATCATGGTTTTGAGTGAAAAACACAATTTAACAAATAAATCCCTTGCACAATTCCAGTCCTAATGGGTAGTAGCAGTAAGAAACAAAAACAGCCAGCTGTTACTAACAAAAGGCATTTAATTGCTGTGCATTATTTCCATATTTATCTGAAAAAAAAAGTTTTTAAGGGATGTTGTAGTCCATTTTTAATTGCCACTAAGGGATGTGAAACACATTAGACAATTCAGCAACAAATCATTAACATATCTGTTTGCTGTTAACTATATTTTTTTTAAAATGGACTCTAAGCGGGTTAAATTGTAGTGGATATTGATTTTTAGCCATTTCTATGTTAATGACCGTATAGTAGTTAATACCTTGATTTTGTCATCCGTCTCTATTACTTATTTCCCCTTGCGGATCACTCACTGTGTTTTCCTGTGTGCTTGGTTTTGTAATCCACTTAAGTCTTAATAAGTCCCTGCTTCACTGGGCAAGACTTCTCCAACACCAGACATTTCCGACATATCTGCGTTTGAGAAAGGGGAGGAGCTGAAAGCAAGTGCGGCGAGAGGCAGGGATACAGATTCTAATGGGGGGTACTAAATCTGTTGGAACACCCTCAGTAGGATTACTGGATGGGCGGTTCTAAAAGGAGGGATATGGGCGGATTTGTAAGGAGGTGATGGGCGGTGATGTAAGCAGCGATGCGTTTACGGAAATAGCCGAGCGGCAGCCTGCTGTACTCCCTCACAAGTGAGTCACAACTTTGCTGCTCTCCACACACTTCTGCAGCTGCCCCAGCCTCTGTCGGCCCACCGGAATTTTTACCCGTATCCCAGCGGCCCAATCCGGCCCTGCTTCTATACATACATAAGACGGCTGGTTCTGGGCATTAAATATTGTGTGTGTGTGTGTGTGTATATATATATATATATATATATATATATATATAAAATTTATGCTTACCTGATAAATTTATTTCTTTTACAATATGACGAGTCCACGGATTTCATCCTTATGGGATATCGCCTCCTGGTCAGCAGGAGGAGGCAAAGAGCACCACAGCAGAGCTGTATATATAGCTCCTCCCTTCCCTCCCACTACAGTCATTCGACCAAAGTTAGGAAGAGAATGGAAAAGCCAAGGTGCAGAGGTGACTGAAGTTTAACAAAAATAAAGACCTGTCTTAGAAAATGACAGGGTTGGCCATGGACTCGTCATATCGTAAAAGAAATAAATTTATCAGGTAAGCATAAATTTCCTTTTCTTTTACAAGATATGATGAGTCCACGGATTTCATCCTTACTTATGGAATACAATACCAAAGCAATAGGACACGGATGAAAGGGAGGGACAAGACAGGAACCTAAACGGAAGGCACCACTGCTTGAAGAACCTTTCTCCCAAAAACAGCCTCGGACGAGGCAAAAGTATCAAATTTGAAAAATTTGGAAAAAAGTGTGAAGAGACGACCAAGTTGCAGCCTTGCAAATCTGTTCAACAGAAGCATCATTTTTAAATGCCCATGAGGAAGCCACAGCCCTAGTAGAATGAGCCGTAATTCTTTCAGGAGGCTGCTGTCCAGCAGTCTCATGCAAAACGGATGATACTCTTCAGCCAAAAAGAAAGAGAGGTAGCCGTAGCTTTCTGGCCCCTACGTTTTCCAGAAAAAACAACAAATAATGAAGATGATTGACAAAATTCCTTAGTCGCCTGCAAGTAAAACTTCAGGGCACGGACCACGTCCAAGTTATGTAACAGACGATCCTTCTTAGATGAAGGATTAGGACACAATGAAGGAACAATAATTTCCTGATTAATATTTTTGTTGGAAACAACCTTAGGAAGAAAACCAGGTTTGGTACGTAACACTACCTTATCAGAATGAAAAATAAGGTAAGCAGAATCACATTGTAATGCCGAGAGCTCAGAAACTCTGCGAGCAGAAGAAATAGCGACCAAAAATAAAACTTTCCAAGATAACAACTTAATATCTATGGAATGCATAGGTTCAAACTGAACCCCTTGAAGAACCTTAAGAACTAGATTCAAACTCCAAGGAGCAGCAATAGGTCTAACCACAGGCCTGATCCTAGTCAGAGCCTGACAAAAAGATTGAACATCCGGAATATCTGCCGGACGTTTGTGTAGCAAAATAGATAAAGCAGAAATCTGTCCCTTTAAGGAACTTGCTGATAACCCTTTCTCCAATCCTTCTTGGAGAAATGACAAAATCCTAGGAATCCTAATCTTACTCCATGAGTAGCCCTTGGATTCGCACCAATAAAGATATTTACGCCATATCTTATGGTAAATCTTTCTAGTAACAGGCTTACGTGCCTGGATCAAGGTATCAATGACCGAATCAGAGAACCCTCGCTTAGATAAAATCAAGCGTTCAATCTCCAAGCAGTCAGCTGCAGAGAAATTAGATTTGGATGATGGAAGGGTCCCTGAATGAGAAGGTGCTGCCTCAATGGAAGCTTCCACGGCGGCAGAGAGGACATGTCCATCAGATCGGCCACGCAGGAGCGATGAGAATCACCGAAGCCCTCTCCTGTTTGACTCGAGCAATCACCCAGGGAAGGAGAGCAAACGGTGGAAACACATAAGCTAGGTTGAACGACCAAGGCATCTATCAGTTTGGCCTTAGGATCCCTGGACCTGGATCTGTATGTCGGGAGCTTGGCATTCTGATGAGATGCGATAAGATCCAGCTCCGATCTGCCCCATCTGAGAATCAGATTGGCAAAGACCTCCGGATGGAGTTCCCATTCCCCCGGATGAAACGTCTGTCTGCTCAAAAAATCCGCTTCCCAGTTGTCCACTCCTGGGATATAGATTGCTGACAGATAACAAGACTGAGCTTCTGCCCACCGAATTATCTTGGATACTTCTGTCATCGCTAAGGAACTCCTTGTTCCTCCCTGATGATTGATGTAAGCCACAGTCGTGATGTTTTTCCGACTGAAATCGGATGAATTTGGCCGAAGCCAACTGAGGCCAAGCCTGAAGCGCATTGAATATTGCTCTTAACTCCAGAATATTGATGGGAGGTAGATACTCCGACCGAGTCCACACACCCTGAGCCTTCAGGGAATTTCAAACTGCACCCCATCCTAGTAGTCTGGCGTCTTCAGATCCACTGCGCAGTAATTCTGTGGGAGCGTGGGAGCAACGTGGATTGGCCAGGTCACAGGTGGTAAGACGCCCTAAACAGGGCTTACAAGGGGACAGTCATTTGGTGCTTTGGGACCCAGATATCCCGCTGTGCTTTTCACAATTATTTATTTTCTCATACAATGGATGACTCGATACTAATGGAGAGTCTAGAGAGGAATCTTCCTCATTTATTTTGCATAACATTAATTTACTAATGTCAATGGAATTAATTACTGTGAATCTTCCAACACATCTCTGCAATTGTTGCCTAACATATGTAATGACATCTTGTTCAGGAGGCCCAAGTGGTCAGACCACGGAGGAGCTCCCTCTTGTCCGGTTCCCATAAGGGCCTACTACGGCTTCTCAGGCTTCAGCTGATGCAGACAGCCCATGAATGTGACCTCTTGAGGACGAACTCTTAGTTAGCTCTGAAGGGGAGCTTTCTTCCTCTGACCCTTCTGATGTAGAGTCAGAAGAGGACTTAGAGGAGGGCACAATAAGGTTCAAGGTGGAGCAGCTTAGGCTCCTGTTGAAGAAGATCCTATCTATCCTGGGGGGTCCCAGTGGTTAAGCCGCCTGAGGAGGAACAGGTTCAGAAACTGGAATCTGTGTTTAGGCCTAGGGCCCGGACGTTTTTCCTGTACCACCCGTTATTGCTGAAATCATCTTTAAGGATTGGGGAAAACCAGGGACTCCTTTTGCCCCTTCGGCAGCATTTAAGTTTGGAACAGTGACCCTAAGCTGGATGGCGCTAAGCACACTACTATCCCACTTGAGGACAACACTTTGTTTAAGGATACCTTAGATAGAAAGCTTGAGGGACATCTCAGAAAATTGTTTCTCCAATCTGGGGCCCTGTTTCATCCAGCAAGCTCTGGTGTGAATCCTTAGTGGATCTAGTTACTGTGGAAACTCCCCTGGAGGAGAACCAGGATCATATTCAATCCCTAAGGCTGGTGAATACCTTCATCAGGGATGCTATTCTGCAAATTATTTGCATTAAGAATTCGCAGTTCTGGCTAGGAGGGCCTTGTGGCTTAAGTTGTGGTCAGCGGACAGCATGTCTAAGTCTAGACTTTTATCCTTGTCTTTCAAGGACCAAGTCCATGTTGGGACTCCATCATAGTCACAGGTGGAAAGGGAGCTTTCCTACCTCCAATATATGAAATCTAAGCCTATAAACAATTATGCGGGACGCTTTTGTTCCGAACAGAGATCAGAGGAGCGCGGAAGCACGGGATTGCAGTGGCCCTTATCTGGACAACATTCTGGTTCAGGCTCCATTTGGGTTCAGTGGCTTAAGTCTACACACAGGTTACTCTCATGTCTTCAGACGCATGGTTAGAAGGTCAATTTGGGAAAGAGCTCCCTCGTCCCGACTTAGAGAGTAAACTTTCTGGGAACAATCATAGACTCTGTCAGTATGCGCATTTTCCTTACAGATCAGTGCAGCGAGAAGCTTCAAAAGGCTTCGGTAGCACAATGCATGGAAGTGGTAGGTCTCATGGTTGCGGCATCGGATACTATACCATTTGCTCGCATTCATCTGAGACCACTACAGTTGTGTATGCTCCGAAAATGGAATCCTCAACTCCAGTTCTGGAGGACTTGCCTATACTGAAGCAAATAACGAGGTTTTTCTTGGCGTAGAGGGAAGACTCCATGTATTCTTCAATGGAAGGCCTTTTAGCCAGTTCTATCAAGGGTTAGAACTCTTTCCTTTCTGTTCTGTTTCACAAGAAGCTGGCTGCTCTGCCAGATGTTCAAGAGTTTGTTCAGGCTCTGGTTCAAATTAGACCTGTTTTCAAGCCTAAATTTGTTTTCTCTGTTCGAAGAGTCTCGGAGCATTTAGCTTTGATGTTTGATCCTCCATATCTGGTGATCCATCAGGATAAGGCTGTATTGAGGACTGAACCAGGCTTTCTACCTAAGGTGATGAATACTTTTAACATCATCCAGGAGATTGTTTCCTTCACTTTGTCCTAATCCGTCATCCTCTAAGGAGAGACTATTACGCAATTTGGATGTGTTCAGAGCGTTGAAGTTCTACATTCACGCTATTAAGGAGTTTCTTCAATCTTTTTCCTTATTCATCCTTTATACTGGAGAGTGCAAGGGGCATAAGCCCTCTGCTGTTAATATTCCTTTTGGTTGAGAAGTCTGATCAGTACGGCCAAGAGCTCCGTCGGAAATCTCGTTGCATTCTACCCGTGCAATATCTACTACTTGGGCCTTCAAGAATGGGGCCTCAGTTGAGCAGATCTGCAAGGCTGCAACATGGTCTTAATTGCACACTTTAACAAAGTTCTACAAATTTTATGTTTTTGCCTCAGCTGAGACATCCTTTGGGAGAAGGGTTCTACATGTGGTGGTGCCTATTACTTATATCTGCCTCCCCTACTTTTTCCCTCACGAACATTTGTGAACTCCACAGCTTGGGTATTGGTTTCCCATAGATTATGAATGTTCTCGTGGACTCTCACTAGCAATATGCTTACCTGATAAATTCATGTCCATGACCCCACCCAAATGCTAATGTGTAGTGTCGGCAGTTGTATTTGCACCTCTGTACCCCTTGTATCTCTCACTTTTCTTATCCTAGGCTGAACTACTGGTGGGTAGGGTAGTGGGAGGATATTTATAGTCTTGTTTGGCATGTCTTTGCCTCCTCCTGGTGGCCAGGAATAGTATTTTCCATAGTTTATAAATGTTCTTGTGGACTCTCACTGCCAAGAAGGATATTAATTTATCAGGTAAGCATAAATCTTATATATTTTTTGGGCATAAGATCTTTCAGTGAATGACCGTTTCAGCTAACTATTTATTCACAGAGTTAAGAAATTATTGTAAAATTACCACAAAATAAGGTAAAAAAAAATATTTAAAAAATTATTTTAATAATTTTAAGGTTTTTATCTGCAGCTACTGTATGTCTAATATGATGCAATTGAGTAACTCGCATTTGGTATAGCAGAACTGCCCAAATTCTTTAAATTGACCCTCCCAAAACTATATAGACAACTCAAGGTATTGATCTAGGCTCATTTTGGTATATTTCATGCTACCATGTCATCACCAAATGGCATCATAAAAAAAAAAAATCTTTAACTTTTTCACAAGCTATGGGTTTTAAACTAAAATTATTTTCACACAACTACTGCAGTCGTAACATAAATGCTTACAACAGCTTCTCTATGATTTTGCTTAGAAATGGCAAACAATGCCATTTGCCATTGATTTTTGGTAATTAAAGGCCGGTAGTTGCAGATGCACGCCACTCTTCTGAAATTCCAGCAGTGAAGGGGTTAATCAGTTATTTGTTATGGGTAACAATTATTATAGTGCAGGGATTACCCTCAAACCTGAAGCCTACCTCTTCCCTGATCCTTACCAAACAACAAATCTCTTCCCTTCCACTGTTTACTACCATCTTCCACCATATTAGGTAATGGCATCCAGTATGCATTTAAGTTTTTTTTTCTTTTCTGTAGGGATTCCTCTTCAGCCTCCTACATGCCTGCCCCTCATAAATATATTTCTGCCAGGAGTTTTAAGGCTCCTGTTTTGACAAAATACTTAGTAACCAGAATTATGCTAGCAAATTTATCTGTCAGAAAACTTCCCCAGGTTAAATTCTATTTGTTTGTGGAAATGATAGTCTTGCAATTCGGTCTTACTGTACCCAAACATCTGTGCATCTAACCTTGGTCTAATCAAAGGTTCTTTGGTAATCATGCAGCCAGTATATTTAGTTTTTAATAAAATTGCATTGTACATATAAAGGACAGTAAATGAAAATGTGTAGCTTTAACCTTTTTTTTAATAAAAAGAGTTTGAATGTTGATTGTCCTTAAATACTTATTAATGTTAACTTTTTTCTTTGACTTTTTTATTCCCAGGTAGTAGAAGTTGGACATTTTTGGGGTTTCAGAATAGATGAGCAGAACATACATATATTGGGCGACTTAACAACAGAAATAAATAATCTTCAGCTTATGCCACTGTCAGGACGCCCACATCCTGAGTTGGTATGCTTGGCTCCATTTACAAACTTAGAAAATCAAAGATACTACCGGGCACAGATACTGTACTTACGTGGAGATCTAGCTGAGGTATGTATTTTGAATTATCCACATTGAACATTGTAATTTCAATTGGTTTTATGTGAGAGATGGGTCCTGTTTAAAGATCATATACTAGAGCAGCTGTACCCAAAAGATGAGGGGCACCAGTAGAAACGTAAGTCAGAGGAAAAGAACCTGAAAGACCTAAAAAAATATATAGGAAGTAGAAAATTCAGAACCTTATCTAATAACTAAACATAATCTTACATCTGACAAATCTATTACAATACACTTTCCAGACAACCAGAGCTTTAATTATGTTTGAGAAACTAGCATAAATTATGTGTGGAAGTGAGAGCAGCAACTGCCACAGCAACATTTTAAGTTTGCTATAGGAAAGATCCATTTTAAAATATTTGCTCACAACGGGACATAAATGCCTTTCAAATACAGTTTGAAGGGGGGATGAAACGCAGTTTTTCAGAAAGCAAATCCATTGTTCCAGTGGGCTCAAAAATAAACAAAACATTTAAAGGGACATTATACACAAATGTTTTGTAGATCTGTTTAGATAGCCCATAAAGTTTTGTTGTTTTTTTTAAATGGATAATTTTGCTTATTTTTTTTATTTTTCTCCAACATAGGTGTGTCCGGTCCACGGCGTCATCCTTACTTGTGGGATATTCTCTTCCCCAACAGGAAATGGCAAAGAGCCCAGCAAAGCTGGTCACATGATCCCTCCTAGGCTCCGCCTACCCCAGTCATTCTCTTTGCCGTTGTACAGGCAACATCTCCACGGAGATGGCTTAGAGTTTTTTAGTGTTTAACTGTAGTTTTTATTATTCAATCAAGAGTTTGTTATTTTGAAATAGTGCTGGTATGTACTATTTACTCAGAAACAGAAAAGAGATGAAGATTTCTGTTTGTATGAGGAAAATGATTTTAGCAACCGTCACTAAAATCCATGGCTGTTCCACACAGGACTGTTGAGAGCAATTAACTTCAGTTGGGGGAACAGTGAGCAGTCTCTTGCTGCTTGAGGTATGACACATTCTAACAAGACGATGTAATGCTGGAAGCTGTCATTTTCCCTATGGGATCCGGTAAGCCATGTTTATTACGATCGTAAATAAGGGCTTCAAAAAGGGCTTATTAAGACTGTAGACTTTTTCTGGGCTAAATCGATTCATTATTAACACATATTTAGCCTTGAGGAATCATTTTATCTGGGTATTTTGATATAATAATATCGGCAGGCACTGTTTTAGACACCTTATTCTTTAGGGGCTTTCCCAAAGCATAGGCAGAGCCTCATTTTCGCGCCGGTGTTGCGCACTTGTTTTTGAGAGGCATGGCATGCAGTCGCATGTGAGAGGAGCTCTGATACTTAGAAAAGACTTTCTGAAGGCGTCATTTGGTATCGTATTCCCCTTGGGGCTTGGTTGGGTCTCAGCAAAGCAGATACCAGGGACTGTAAAGGGGTTAAAGTTCAAAACGGCTCCGGTTCCGTTATTTTAAGGGTTAAAGCTTCCAAATTTGGTGTGCAATACTTTTAAGGCTTTAAGACACTGTGGTGAAAATTTGGTGAATTTTGAACAATTCCTTCATGTTTTTTCGCAATTGCAGTAATAAAGTGTGTTCAGTTTAAAATTTAAAGTGACAGTAACGGTTTTATTTTAAAACGTTTTTTGTACTTTGTTATCAAGTTTATGCCTGTTTAACATGTCTGAACTACCAGATAGACTGTGTTCTGAATGTGGGGAAGCCAGAATTCCTATTCATTTAAATAAATGTGATTTATGTGACAATGACAATGATGCCCAGGATGATTCCTCAAGTGAGGGGAGTAAGCATGGTACTGCATCATTCCCTCCTTCGTCTACACGAGTCTTGCCCACTCAGGAGGCCCCTAGTACATCTAGCGCGCCAATACTCCTTACTATGCAACAATTAACGGCTGTAATGGATAATTCTGTCAAAAACATTTTAGCCAAAATGAACACTTATCAGCGTAAGCGCGACTGCTCTGTTTTAGATACTGAAGAGCATGACGACGCTGATAATAATATTTCTGAAGGGCCCCTAACCCAGTCTGATGGGGCCAGGGAGGTTTTGTCTGAGGGAGAAATTACTGATTCAGGGAACATTTCTCAACAAGCTGAACCTGATGTGATTGCATTTAAATTTAAGTTGGAACATCTCCGCATTCTGCTTAAGGAGGTATTATCCACTCTGGATGATTGTGACAAGTTGGTCATCCCAGAGAAACTATGTAAAATGGACAAGTTCCTAGAGGTGCCGGGGCTCCCAGAAGCTTTTCCTATACCCAAGCGGGTGGCGGACATTGTTAATAAAGAATGGGAAAGGCCCGGTATTCCTTTCGTCCCTCCCCCCATATTTAAAAAATTGTTTCCTATGGTCGACCCCAGAAAGGACTTATGGCAGACAGTCCCCAAGGTCGAGGGAGCGGTTTCCACTTTAAACAAACGCACCACTATACCCATAGAGGATAGTTGTGCTTTCAAAGATCCTATGGATAAAAAATTAGAAGGTTTGCTTAAAAAGATGTTTGTTCAGCAGGGTTACCTTCTACAACCAATTTCATGCATTGTCCCTGTCGCTACAGCCGCATGTTTCTGGTTCGATGAGCTGATAAAGGTGGTCGATAGTGATTCTCCTCCTTATGAGGAGATTATGGACAGAATCAATGCTCTCAAATTGGCTAATTCTTTCACCCTAGACGCCACTTTGCAATTGGCTAGGTTAGCGGCTAAGAATTCTGGGTTTGCTATTGTGGCGCGCAGAGCGCTTTGGTTGAAATCTTGGTCGGCTGATGCGTCTTCCAAGAACAAGCTACTTAACATTCCTTTCAAGGGGAAAACGCTGTTTGGCCCTGACTTGAAAGAGATTATCTCTGATATCACTGGGGGTAAGGGCCACGCCCTTCCTCAGGATCGGCCTTTCAAGGCAAAAAATAAACCTAATTTTCGTCCCTTTCGTAGAAACGGACCAGCCCAAAGTGCTACGTCCTCTAAGCAAGAGGGTAATACTTCTCAAGCCAAGCCAGCTTGGAGACCAATGCAAGGCTGGAACAAGGGAAAGCAGGCCAAGAAATCTGCCACTGCTACCAAGACAGCATGAAATGTTGGCCCCCGATCCGGGACCGGATCTGGTGGGGGGCAGACTCTCTCTCTTCGCTCAGGCTTGGGCAAGAGATGTTCTGGATCCTTGGGCGCTAGAAATAGTCTCCCAAGGTTATCTTCTGGAATTCAAGGGACTTCCCCCAAGGGGGAGGTTCCACAGGTCTCAGTTGTCTTCAGACCACATAAAAAGACAGGCATTCTTACATTGTGTAGAAGACCTGTTAAAAATGGGAGTGATTCATCCTGTTCCATTAAGAGAACAAGGGATGGGGTTCTACTCCAATCTGTTTATAGTTCCCAAAAAAGAGGGAACGTTCAGACCAATCTTAGATCTCAAGATCTTAAACAAGTTTCTCAAGGTTCCATCGTTCAAGATGGAAACCATTCGAACTATTCTTCCTTCCATCCAGGAAGGTCAATTCATGACCACGGTGGATTTAAAGGATGCGTATCTACATATTCCTATCCACAAGGAACATCATCGGTTCCTGAGGTTCGCATTCCTGGACAAACATTACCAGTTCGTGGCGCTTCCTTTCGGATTAGCCACTGCTCCAAGGATTTTCACAAAGGTACTAGGGTCCCTTCTAGCTGTGCTAAGACCAAGGGGCATTGCTGTAGTACCTTACTTGGACGACATTCTGATTCAAGCGTCGTCCCTTCCTCAAGCAAAGGCTCACACGGACATTGTCCTGGCCTTTCTCAGATCTCACGGATGGAAAGTGAACGTGGAAAAGAGTTCTCTATCTCCGTCAACAAGGGTTCCCTTCTTGGGAACAATAATAGACTCCTTAGAAATGAGGATTTTTCTGACAGAGGCCAGAAAAACAAAACTTCTAGACTCTTGTCGGATACTTCATTCCGTTCCTCTTCCTTCCATAGCTCAGTGCATGGAAGTGATCGGGTTGATGGTAGCGGCAATGGACATAGTTCCTTTTGCGCGCATTCATCTAAGACCATTACAACTGTGCATGCTCAGTCAGTGGAATGGGGACTATACAGACTTGTCTCCGAAGATACAAGTAAATCAGAGGACCAGAGACTCACTCCATTGGTGGCTGTCCCTGGACAACCTGTCACGAGGGATGACATTCCGCAGACCAGAGTGGGTCATTGTCACGACCGACGCCAGTCTGATGGGCTGGGGCGCGGTCTGGGGATCCCTGAAAGCTCAGGGTCTTTGGTCTCGGGAAGAATCTCTTCTACCGATAAATATTCTGGAACTGAGAGCGATATTCAATGCTCTCAAGGCTTGGCCTCAGCTAGCGAGGGCCAAGTTCATACGGTTTCAATCAGACAACATGACAACTGTTGCGTACATCAACCATCAGGGGGGAACAAGGAGTTCCCTGGCGATGGAAGAAGTGACCAAAATCATTCTATGGGCGGAGTCTCACTCCTGCCACCTGTCTGCTATCCACATCCCAGGAGTGGAAAATTGGGAAGCGGATTTTCTGAGTCGTCAGACATTGCATCCGGGGGAGTGGGAACTCCATCCGGAAATCTTTGCCCAAGTCACTCAGCTGTGGGGCATTCCAGACATGGATCTGATGGCCTCTCGTCAGAACTTCAAAGTTCCTTGCTACGGGTCCAGATCCAGGGATCCCAAGGCGGCTCTAGTGGATGCACTAGTAGCACCTTGGACCTTCAAACTAGCTTATGTGTTCCCGCCGTTTCCTCTCATCCCCAGGCTGGTAGCCAGGATCAATCAGGAAAGGGCGTCGGTGATCTTGATAGCTCCTGCGTGGCCACGCAGGACTTGGTATGCAGATCTGGTGAATATGTCATCGGCTCCACCTTGGAAGCTACCTTTGAGACGAGACCTTCTTGTTCAGGGTCCGTTCGAACATCCGAATCTGGTTTCACTCCAGCTGACTGCTTGGAGATTGAACGCCTGATCTTATCGAAGCGAGGGTTCTCAGATTCTGTTATCGATACTCTTGTTCAGGCCAGAAAGCCTGTAACTAGAAAGATTTACCACAAAATTTGGAAAAAATATATCTGTTGGTGTGAATCTAAAGGATTCCCTTGGGACAAGGTTAAGATTCCTAGGATTCTATCCTTCCTTCAAGAAGGATTGGAAAAAGGATTATCTGCAAGTTCCCTGAAGGGACAGATTTCTGCCTTGTCTGTGTTACTTCACAAAAAGCTGGCCGCTGTGCCAGATGTTCAAGCCTTTGTTCAGGCTCTGGTTAGAATTAAGCCTGTTTACAAACCTTTGACTCCTCCTTGGAGTCTCAATTTAGTTTGAACCCTTGCATTCCGTTGATATTAAGTTATTATCTTGGAAAGTTTTGTTTTTAGTTGCAATTTCTTCTGCTAGAAGAGTTTCAGAATTATCTGCTCTGCAGTGTTCTCCTCCTTATCTGGTGTTCCATGCAGATAAGGTGGTTTTACGTACTAAACCTGGTTTTCTTCCAAAAGTTGTTTCTAACAAAAACATTAACCAGGAGATTATCGTACCTTCTCTGTGTCCGAAACCAGTTTCAAAGAAGGAACGTTTGTTGCACAATTTGGATGTTGTTCGCGCTCTAAAATTCTATTTAGATGCTACAAAGGATTTTAGACAAACATCTTCCTTGTTTGTTGTTTATTCCGGTAAAAGGAGAGGTCAAAAAGCAACTTCTACCTCTCTCTCTTTTTGGATTAAAAGCATCATCAGATTGGCTTACGAGACTGCCGGACGGCAGCCTCCCGAAAGAATCACAGCTCATTCCACTAGGGCTGTGGCTTCCACATGGGCCTTCAAGAACGAGGCTTCTGTTGATCAGATATGTAGGGCAGCGACTTGGTCTTCACTGCACACTTTTACCAAATTTTACAAGTTTGATACTTTTGCTTCTTCTGAGGCTATTTTTGGGAGAAAGGTTTTGCAAGCCGTGGTGCCTTCCATTTAGGTGACCTGATTTGCTCCCTCCCTTCATCCGTGTCCTAAAGCTTTGGTATTGGTTCCCACAAGTAAGGATGACGCCGTGGACCGGACACACCTATGTTGGAGAAAACAGAATTTATGTTTACCTGATAAATTACTTTCTCCAACGGTGTGTCCGGTCCACGGCCCCGCCCTGGTTTTTTTAATCAGGTCTGATAATTTATTTTCTTTAACTACAGTCACCACGGTACCATATGGTTTCTCCTATGCAAATATTCCTCCTTAACGTCGGTCGAATGACTGGGGTAGGCGGAGCCTAGGAGGGATCATGTGACCAGCTTTGCTGGGCTCTTTGCCATTTCCTGTTGGGGAAGAGAATATCCCACAAGTAAGGATGACGCCGTGGACCGGACACACCGTTGGAGAAAGTAATTTATCAGGTAAACATAAATTCTGTTTTTTATTTCATCTGTTTATTGAAAATCATATCATATTACAGACCTTGAGAATAAAGGCAAAAACAGCAGAAACAATTGAAGCAATTGTACAACCAACATTCAATTTTCTCACAGTCTGTGTACCTTAACTTAGTACAGATGGTAGTATCTAACATAACTCAAATATAAAAATACCATTCAATGTCTTTTGCTCGCTAGTGCAAATTATTTATCTCCAAATCCACTTTCTCTAGTCCCCATCGACCCTAAGTGCCAAGGCGTGTCCATAAGTTTTCAAAACAATACGTTCCTTTTATGAAACAACTTATACTGTTAGTGCTAATTAATGCATCAAAAGAGAACTAGGATGTGCTGGTCGGGACCTCCGGGACTTCATCTATTAAACTAATCTTCTCCCTAGTGTCTGTAATGATTCATCCCATATAAAGCGGATATCAGCTATGGTATTTAGTTTTTGTCTTTTTAAATATCCATATTCCTCTAAGGCTAATAGGCTTGTGACTTTCAATCTCCATACTGGTATGGAAGGTATATCTGGTGATTTCCATTTGTGTGCAATTAGGGCTTTAGCTCCATTTAGTCCCATTTGCAATAGTGTAAGTCTCAGTCTACAAGTGATGTGAGGTTTGTCATTGAGTAGAGTTATTTTAGGGGTCAGTCTGAAACTGTCTGACAGTATTCTTTTAAAATGTGCCTCTATAGCCTCCCACAATGGTTTAACCCTGTCGCATCCCCACCACATATGTAAATAGTTTCCCCACAGCCTCTCCAACATATATCATTAGCTCCTGGGTATATCGAACACAGCCACACCGGGGTAAGATACCAGCGCATCAGTACTTTAAAGTTAAGCTCTATTATTTGTGGAGATGTAGAGGATTTTTTAGTATTCTGAAAGATCTTTACCCAGTTATCTATTTCTATCTCTAGACCCAGGTCATCGTGCCATCTTGCCGTGTAAGTGGGAAGTTGGGATGTCTGTTGTGTCTGCAACATTTTTCTAGAGAGTGACAGAGAATGTGGTGTTGTCTCGTGTCTGACGCACAATTGCTCAAAGGCTGTCAGATCCCTCAGGTAGTCTGTCTTGTGTGGAGATGTATGAATGAAGTGAGCCAACTGGTGGTATTTAAGCCTTCTTGTATAGTTACCATTTGCTATATCTCTCATTCCCTCCCTGGGTTTAAGTTTTCGGTTTGAAATTAAGTCTATAAGCGGAGTTGTGTAACCCCATTCTGTCAAGCGTTGCCGTCCACTATCCAGTCCCCCTATTAATTCAGCATTGGTAGGAATAGGAAACAGAGGGGATCTAGTCCCTGTAATGTGTGGTCTTGTTGCAATTATCCTATCCCAAGAGTTGAACATTTGTCGATGTATCTCTAGATTCAGGCATTGTGGGGCTCTCAATTGTTTTGGAGTCCAACATAAGGTTCCCACCCTGGGAACTCGTAAGTTGTGCAAGTCCATTGCCACCCACGCTTTCGATTCCTGTGCTCCATGCCATTCTAACACCCTCTGTAATGTCACTGCTTCTAGGTACACTGATATACAGGGAACACCCAGGCCTCCATTTGCTAATGTTCTCTACATAGTTTCCTTATTTATCTTAGGCCTGCTTACCCCCCATATGAATGTGTTGATTTGTTTTTGCAAGCTCGCTAAATACCATCTTGGGAGGGTCATGGGAAGCGTCTGTAAAATATATAGTATTCTTGGAAGAGTGGTCATTTTAATACTTTGAATCCTCCCCCACCAAGAAATGGGTTTGGTCGCCCAATTTTGTAAGTCCCGTGAGGTTCCGTGTAGTTGGGGGAACATAATTACTGTCAAATAAAACTTTTTTATCTGGGGATAATTGAATACCTAAGTATTTCAGAGTTTTGGTTTGTAACTTAAATGGGCAAATGGTGGACAAGCTCCTGAAAACTGGTTGAGGTAAGGATATGTTGAGGATTTCTGATTTCTGTAAATTTATCAAGAAGTTTGAGTAACGGCCGAATTCAGTAATTTCAGTTGTGATGGCTGGAATCGATTGTAAAGGGGTCATTGTGAAAAGGACATTGTCCGCGTATAGGGCAATTTTAAAATCGCGGGGACCTATTTTTATTCCGTGTATATTTGGGTTTGCTCTAACTCGGGCTGCTAACACTTCCATCATTAATATGAATAGGGTAAGTGAGAGCGGGCACCCCTGTCTTGTTCCATTATTGATTTTAAATGCGTCAGACAACACCCCATTTGCTTTAATCTGGGATGAAGGGTAGGTATATAAGCTAAATATTCGTGTGATTGTTGTGGGTCCCATACCTATTGCTAGTAATGTTTCTTTTAAGAATCCCCAGTTTATGCGATCAAACGCCTTCTCGGCATCCATCGCTAAAAGGATCGCAGGTATGTTATTCTGCTTGGCGTAATTCATCAGGGTCACTACCCTGATGGTGTTGTCCCTTGCCTCTCTCCTTGGAACAAAACCCACCTGGTCAGTGTGTATTATGTCTTGTATGATTTCATTAAGCCTCTTTGACAGTATCTTCCCTAGTATTTTGATATCCGTATTTAAAAGAGAAATTGGGCGATAACTACTTGGGTCTGTGGGTGCTTTGCCTGGTTTCGGTATCACGGCTATATGTGCTAATAACAATATGTGCTAATGTGGGTAAGCTTTTTGTCTCATCCAGTGTGCGAAACAAAGAGAAGAGGTGGGGGACTAATATTTGTCTGAACATCTTATAGTAGATGTTCGTGCAGCCGTCTGGCCCAGGGCTTTTCCCAGTGGGAAGTTCCTTTATTGCTTTAAAGATCTCTGGTTTTGATATGGGGCTATCCAGTTTATCTATTTGGGTTTGGTCTAGTTTGGGAAGGTCAACCTTTTTGATATAATCCCTCATTTGATCTAAGTGTTCTTGAGAGGTGTTAGAGTCCAGGTTATATAGCTTGGCATAAAAATTACCAAAGAGATTAGCTATCTCTTTACTATCGTAGATAGGTCGATTATCCGAGGTGTGGAGTTTATGTATCTGGGAAGCTTGGGTTTGAGCTTTTAGTAACTTTGCTAGAAAGGGCCCTGTTCTGTTACTCTCATAAAAGTATGTCTTCCTGAGTGAAAGTGCTTTCCTCTGAGATTCTTTTTTTAGAATGGCGTTTAGTTCCTGCCTGACTTTTGCTAGATAAGCATATATTGTCTGATCTGTAGGTCTATTTTTGTGTTGTAATTCTAATCGGTGTAATTTAGATTTTAGCTTGTTTACTTCTGCGTTGTAGGTTTTCCTCCTATAAGCCGAATGTTTAATGCATTCCCCTCTAATCACCGCTTTGTGCGCTTCCCACAAACAGTCAGGAGTCATCTCTGGTGTTTGGTTAATCTGAAAATATTCTGTCAGTGCTTTCCGGATTGGCTCTGCTGTAGATGGGTAATGGAGTAAAGAATCATCCATTCTCCAGATAAATTGTGTATGTGGTTTGTTTGGCCAGTCCAATTGCATTAGAACTGCAGAGTGGTCCGACCAAACTGTGGGCAGAATGTCTGCTTCTTTAAGCTGTGCTAGATACGCCCTATCTAAATAGAGATGGTCAATGCGTGTATACACTGACCATGGATGAGAGTAGAACGTGCAATTCCTCTGAGTTAGGTGTAAAATGCGCCATGTATCTACTAAACCCAAACTTTCCATGCATTTGTGGACTGTGTTAGGGGGTCTAGAATTGGAAAGGGGGGATCCTGTAGAGGTATCCAAATTTGGGTCTATTGTAACATTCATGTCTCCTCCCAACACCAAAAGTCCCTTCTTATGTTCCATAACTAGGTCTAGAAGTTGTTTGTAAAATTAATGTCGTCTGCTGTTAGGAGCATAAACATTTACTACTGTGATTGGTCTGTTGTAAAGCAATCCCACTAAAAACAGAATTTATGTTTACCTGATAAATTACTTTCTCCAACGGTGTGTCCGGTCCACGGCGTCATCCTTACTTGTGGGATATTCTCTTCCCCAACAGGAAATGGCAAAGAGCCCAGCAAAGCTGGTCACATGATCCCTCCTAGGCTCCGCCTACCCCAGTCATTCGACCGACGTTAAGGAGGAATATTTGCATAGGAGAAACCATATGGTACCGTGGTGACTGTAGTTAAAGAAAATAAATTATCAGACCTGATTAAAAAAACCAGGGCGGGCCGTGGACCGGACACACCGTTGGAGAAAGTAATTTATCAGGTAAACATAAATTCTGTTTTCTCCAACATAGGTGTGTCCGGTCCACGGCGTCATCCTTACTTGTGGGAACCAATACCAAAGCTTTAGGACACGGATGAAGGGAGGGAGCAAATCAGGTCACCTAAATGGAAGGCACCACGGTTTGCAAAACCTTTCTCCCAAAAATAGCCTCAGAAGAAGCAAAAGTATCAAACTTGTAAAATTTGGTAAAAGTGTGCAGTGAAGACCAAGTCGCTGCCCTACATATCTGATCAACAGAAGCCTCGTTCTTGAAGGCCCATGTGGAAGCCACAGCCCTAGTGGAATGAGCTGTGATTCTTTCGGGAGGCTGCCGTCCGGCAGTCTCGTAAGCCAATCTGATGATGCTTTTAATCCAAAAAGAGAGAGAGGTAGAAGTTGCTTTTTGACCTCTCCTTTTACCGGAATAAACAACAAACAAGGAAGATGTTTGTCTAAAATCCTTTGTAGCTTCTAAATAGAATTTTAGAGCGCGAACAACATCCAAATTGTGCAACAAACGTTCCTTCTTTGAAACTGGTTTCGGACACAGAGAAGGTACGATAATCTCCTGGTTAATGTTTTTGTTAGAAACAACTTTTGGAAGAAAACCAGGTTTAGTACGTAAAACCACCTTATCTGCATGGAACACCAGATAAGGAGGAGAACACTGCAGAGCAGATAATTCTGAAACTCTTCTAGCAGAAGAAATTGCAACTAAAAACAAAACTTTCCAAGATAATAACTTAATATCAACGGAATGTAAGGGTTCAAACGGAACCCCCTGAAGAACTGAAAGAACTAAATTGAGACTCCAAGGAGGAGTCAAAGGTTTGTAAACAGGCTTAATTCTAACCAGAGCCTGAACAAAGGCTTGAACATCTGGCACAGCTGCCAGCTTTTTGTGAAGTAACACAGACAAGGCAGAAATTTGTGGTAAATCTTTCTAGTTACAGGCTTTCTGGCCTGAACAAGAGTATCGATAACAGAATCTGAGAACCCTCGCTTCGATAAGATCAAGCGTTCAATCTCCAAGCAGTCAGCTGGAGTGAAACCAGGTTCGGATGTTCGAACGGACCCTGAACAAGAAGGTCTCGTCTCAAAGGTAGCTTCCAAGGTGGAGCCGATGACATATTCACCAGATCTGCATACCAAGTCCTGCGTGGCCACGCAGGAGCTATCAAGATCACCGACGCCCTCTCCTGATTGATCCTGGCTACCAGCCTGGGGATGAGAGGAAACGGCGGGAACACATAAGCTAGTTTGAAGGTCCAAGGTGCTACTAGTGCATCCACTAGAGCCGCCTTGGGATCCCTGGATCTGGACCCTTAGCAAGGAACTTTGAAGTTCTGACGAGAGGCCATCAGATCCATGTCTGGAATGCCCCACAGCTGAGTGACTTGGGCAAAGATTTCCGGATGGAGTTCCCACTCCCCCGGATGCAATGTCTGACGACTCAGAAAATCCGCTTCCCAATTTTCCACTCCTGGGATGTGGATAGCGGACAGGTGGCAGGAGTGAGACTCCGCCCATAGAAATTTTGGTCACTTCTTCCATCGCTAGGGAACTCCTTGTTCCCCCCTGATGGTTGATGTACGCAACAGTTGTCATGTTGTCTGATTGAAACCGTATGAACTTGGCCCTCGCTAGCTGAGGCCAAGCCTTGAGAGCATTGAATATCGCTCTCAGTTCCAGAATATTTATCGGTAGAAGAGATTCTTCCCGAGACCAAAGACCCTGAGCTTTCAGGGATCCCCAGACCGCGCCCCAGCCCATCAGACTGGCGTCGGTCGTGACAATGACCCACTCTGGTCTGCGGAATGTCATCCCTTGTGACAGGTTGTCCAGGGACAGCCACCAACGGAGTGAGTCTCTGGTCCTCTGATTTACTTGTATCTTCGGAGACAAGTCTGTATAATCCCCATTCCACTGACTGAGCATGCACAGTTGTAATGGTCTTAGATGAATGCGCGCAAAAGGAACTATGTCCATTGCCGCTACCATCAACCCGATCACTTCCATGCACTGAGCTATGGAAGGAAGAGGAACGGAATGAAGTATCCGACAAGAGTCTAGAAGCTTTGTTTTTCTGGCCTCTGTCAGAAATATCCTCATTTCTAAGGAGTCTATTATTGTTCCCAAGAAGGGAACCCTTGTTGACGGAGATAGAGAACTCTTTTCCACGTTCGCTTTCCATCCGTGAGATCTGAGAAAGGCCAGGACTATGTCCGTGTGAGCCTTTGCTTGAGGAAGGGACGACGCTTGAATCAGAATGTCGTCCAAATAAGGTACTACAGCAATGCCCCTTGGTCTTAGCACAGCTAGAAGGGACCCTAGTACCTTTGTGAAAATCCTTGGAGCAGTGGCTAATCCGAAAGGAAGCGCCACGAACTGGTAATGCTTGTCCAGGAATGCGAACCTTAGGAACCGATGATGTTCCTTGTGGATAGGAATATGTAGATACGCATCCTTTAAATCCACCGTGGTCATGAATTGACCTTCCTGGATGGAAGGAAGAATAGTTCGAATGGTTTCCATCTTGAACGATGGAACCTTGAGAAACTTGTTTAAGATCTTGAGATCTAAGATTGGTCTGAACGTTCCCTCTTTTTTGGGAACTATGAACAGATTGGAGTAGAACCCCATCCCTTGTTCTCTTAATGGAACAGGATGAATCACTCCCATTTTTAACAGGTCTTCTACACAATGTAAGAATGCCTGTCTTTTTATGTGGTCTGAAGACAACTGAGACCTGTGGAACCTCCCCCTTGGGGGAAGCCCCTTGAATTCCAGAAGATAACCTTGGGAGACTATTTCTAGCGCCCAAGGATCCAGAACATCTCTTGCCCAAGCCTGAGCGAAGAGAGAGAGTCTGCCCCCCACCAGATCCGGTCCCGGATCGGGGGCCAACATTTCATGCTGTCTTGGTAGCAGTGGCAGGTTTCTTGGCCTGCTTTCCCTTGTTCCAGCCTTGCATTGGTCTCCAAGCTGGCTTGGCTTGAGAAGTATTACCCTCTTGCTTAGAGGACGTAGCACTTTGGGCTGGTCCGTTTCTACGAAAGGGACAAAAATTAGGTTTATTTTTTGCCTTGAAAGGCCGATCCTGAGGAAGGGCGTGGCCCTTACCCCCAGTGATATCAGAGATAATCTCTTTCAAGTCAGGGCCAAACAGCGTTTTCCCCTTGAAAGGAATGTTAAGTAGCTTGTTCTTGGAAGACGCATCAGCCGACCAAGATTTCAACCAAAGCGCTCTGCGCGCCACAATAGCAAACCCAGAATTCTTAGCCGCTAACCTAGCCAATTGCAAAGTGGCGTCTAGGGTAAAAGAATTAGCCAATTTGAGAGCATTGATTCTGTCCATAATCTCCTCATAAGGAGGAGAATCACTATCGACCGCCTTTATCAGCTCATCGAACCAGAAACATGCGGCTGTAGCGACAGGGACAACGCATGAAATTGGTTGTAGAAGGTAACCCTGCTGAACAAACATCTTTTTAAGCAAACCTAATTTTTTATCCATAGGATCTTTGAAAGCACAACTATCCTCTATGGGTATAGTGGTGCGTTTGTTTAAAGTGGAAACCGCTCCCTCGACCTTGGGGACTGTCTGCCATAAGTCCTTTCTGGGGTCGACCATAGGAAACAATTTTTTAAATATGGGGGGAGGGACGAAAGGAATACCGGGCCTTTCCCATTCTTTATTAACAATGTCCGCCACCCGCTTGGGTATAGGAAAAGCTTCTGGGAGCCCCGGCACCTCTAGGAACTTGTCCATTTTACATAGTTTCTCTGGGATGACCAACTTGTCACAATCATCCAGAGTGGATAATACCTCCTTAAGCAGAATGCGGAGATGTTCCAACTTAAATTTAAATGTAATCACATCAGGTTCAGCATGTTGAGAAATGTTCCCTGAATCAGTAATTTCTCCCTCAGACAAAACCTCCCTGGCCCCATGAGACTGGGTTAGGGGCCCTTCAGAAACATTATTATCAGCGTCGTCATGCTCTTCAGTATCTAAAACAGAGCAGCTCGCGCTTACGCTGATAAGTGTTCATTTTGGCTAAAATGTTTTTGACAGAATTATCCATTACAGCCGTTAATTGTTGCATAGTAAGGAGTATTGGCGCGCTAGATGTACTAGGGGCCTCCTGAGTGGGCAAGACTCGTGTAGACGAAGGAGGGAATGATGCAGTACCATGCTTACTCCCCTCACTTGAGGAATCATCTTGGGCATCATTGTCATTGTCACATAAATCACATTTATTTAAATGAATAGGAATTCTGGCTTCCCCACATTCAGAACACAGTCTATCTGGTAGTTCAGACATGTTAAACAGGCATAAACTTGATAACAAAGTACAAAAAACGTTTTAAAATAAAACCGTTACTGTCACTTTAAATTTTAAACTGAACACACTTTATTACTGCAATTGCGAAAAAACATGAAGGAATTGTTCAAAATTCACCAAATTTTCACCACAGTGTCTTAAAGCCTTAAAAGTATTGCACACCAAATTTGGAAGCTTTAACCCTTAAAATAACGGAACCGGAGCCGTTTTGAACTTTAACCCCTTTACAGTCCCTGGTATCTGCTTTGCTGAGACCCAACCAAGCCCAAAGGGGAATACGATACCAAATGACGCCTTCAGAAAGTCTTTTCTAAGTATCAGAGCTCCTCTCACATGCGACTGCATGCCATGCCTCTCAAAAACAAGTGCGCAACACCGGCGCGAAAATGAGGCTCTGCCTATGCTTTGGGAAAGCCCCTAAAGAATAAGGTGTCTAAAACAGTGCCTGCCGATATTATTATATCAAAATACCCAAATAAAATGATCCTCAAGGCTAAATATGTGTTAATAATGAATCGATTTAGCCCAGAAAAAGTCTACAGTCTTAATAAGCCCTTGTGAAGCCCTTATTTACGATCGTAATAAACATGGCTTACCGGATCCCATAGGGAAAATGACAGCTTCCAGCATTACATCGTCTTGTTAGAATGTGTCATACCTCAAGCAGCAAGAGACTGCTCACTGTTCCCCCAACTGAAGTTAATTGCTCTCAACAGTCCTGTGTGGAACAGCCATGGATTTTAGTGACGGTTGCTAAAATCATTTTCCTCATACAAACAGAAATCTTCATCTCTTTTCTGTTTCTGAGTAAATGGTACATACCAGCACTATTTCAAAATAACAAACTCTTGATTGAATAATAAAAACTACAGTTAAACACTAAAAAACTCTAAGCCATCTCCGTGGAGATGTTGCCTGTACAACGGCAAAGAGAATGACTGGGGTAGGCGGAGCCTAGGAGGGATCATGTGACCAGCTTTGCTGGGCTCTTTGCCATTTCCTGTTGGGGAAGAGAATATCCCACAAGTAAGGATGACGCCGTGGACCGGACACACCTATGTTGGAGAAATTAAAACTCTGCCGTCGGAGTCAGTGATCTTATTTAGTAATTGAAAATGCAATCTTCTGTGAAATAATATTCCCACACCGTTTTTTTTTTTATGTTATGGGAGTTGAAATACCCCGTTGGGAAGTCCCTAGATCTGAGTTTGGGCTCTTTCTCAGCTACAAAGTGAGTCTCCTGCAGGAAGACAATAGAATCCCTATGTTTTGCTAATGACCTCAATGCTATGGAGTGCTTCGTGGGAGAATTAAGCCCCTTAACATTCTGTGATACTATCGTAATTGTAGGGTTAGCCATATTCATGGTGTCTAGGGTGTGCGCAGCGGTGTTGGTGTTGTCTTACCTGCTCTGTCCCGGAGGTCCCTTCCCAGAGATAAAGAGCTATGAGGTAGAAGTGGATGCACAAAGTAGTGGACAAGCAATATATATTTCCGTCAATAGGTACACTAGTGAATGTGAGCACAAGAATAAAACACATAATTAAACAGATATAATTATAACATGGTAATCTAAACTTTACTTTAACCAAAAAAGCTGTCACATGACGCAGCGACCAGGCCAATAGAGTATCATAGCCGACCGCTGCACTCATGAACAAATCTAAACTTTGGGGGGTGATAGGCACCATTGTAGTGCCAGTCTCCTCAGGTAGGCTATCTGAATAAAAATAAAACATGAAAGTAACAACTATTTAGAATTATCATCCCTGCTCTCCATCTTAATGGGAACATATAATAATACTTATTCCTTCATAATGGGTGCAGGTGTTATAGTTCAAGGTGGGTCTCGTGAGTGACCAGCTGCCTCTGATTGAGATATAGATGGTTTTCTCCTCTTATTTGCAGCCAAAATCCATTCCTGGCGCTGTGGTTTAGGTGCTGGTGTCTTTTGAGTGCGCTGAGTTTGCATGTCGTCTGCAAGTTTCGGAAGGGAAGGAGGTGGAATATTCAATTGCCTGCAAAATTGATCTAAGTCTTCTGCATCTTTGTATATGTAGGTCTTGTCGTCCTTATTGACTCTGATTGAGAAGGGAAACCCCCATCTGTAGGGTATATTTAGGTCTCTCAGGTGTAGTGTTAAGTATCTCGCTTCTTTTCTTTTTGCCAATGTAATAGGGCTAAGGTCTGCGTAGATCTGAAGAGAGTCCTCTCCAAAAGTTATTGGTGCCGCTTGTATTATCTTTTCTTTATCTGAATATTTGTGGCACCGGAGTATAATGTCTCTGGGAGGTGCTGTGGCTGAAGGCTTGGGCCTCAGTGCTCTGTGTGCCCTATCCAAGCTGACTATCTCTTCCCCCTCAGCTCCCAGCAAGAATTTGAACAGGTTTTGAAGATATGAGGAAATTTGAGCAGGTTAAATGTCCTCAGGCACTCCGCGTATCCGCAGGTTTTGGTCAGAGTCCCCCAATAAAGTGTTTTCACAGGGTCTGAAAAATTGTTAAGTTTTCCACAATTTATATGTGACCCTTTGGAGTTTTTGTCTATACGATGTGGGCGTTTGTTTGCCATTATAAAGCCTTTTGTGGTTGTAAATTATCTCCTCCTCTAGGCCTTATAACAATTGTAATGACGCTGTTGTTAATGCGTTTTATGCGTTTTATTTCCCCAGTAGACTGCTAATGACAGTTTGTGTGGGGCTTGGGCCGTAGCAGTTTAAACAAGCCTGCTGATTTATTGAGTAGACCCCTGCTTTTAC